>NC_050589.1:24951704-25251704 GCF_013368585.1 Megalops cyprinoides
AAAGTATAACCTGGGTAAGAGCATTTGCTAAATGACATAATGTAATGTAAAAAGAAACAAACACAATCCTCACTCGTACACATCTGAAGGCTGTATTTCACACTGCAAGTCCAACAATGCATTGCCATTAAGTACTGTTAAATGGAGGATAGGTGCCACTCCATTGGCATCATCTGACCAGTTCATAAGCATTTTACATTGTAAAAAAAAAGTGTAACCTATGTAAGTCGCTCTGGATAAGAGCATCTGCTCAATGCCAATAATGTAATGTAATGGTCATAATAAACACAGCTCAAGATGTCATACACATAATCACAACACCAATGCTTTGCTTCTCACCGTTGCACCCCCTGTCTCCTCCCCCTCCTGCAACCCCCACCCCTTCACTCTATCACCTATGACAAGGGGACATTTCATTAACCACTGCCACGTTGGCTTGTGACGGTGACAGAGAGTCAAGCCCTTGGAATGAAGGCCGTCGTAATCTTGTTGGATGAACATGGCACTACTGAGGAGCATAGAATCAGAGCTCTTACAGACACACATTAATTGCCTCTTCTACCTCTGCCACACACTGAGCAAAGGATGAATCTCAGCAGCAGGGATGGCATTATCATTCTACATCAACAAAAGCAGAATCCACATCAATCCAAGGATATTGGAATGAAATAGCGATATATAATAAATGCTAGAGTGTAAAATACCCATTCATCCAGACATGCGTGCACAAATAGTTATGCACTTTATCAAATCTCAGAATAACAGACATCATCCTCTTTAGAGGTCTGGAGCAACAGTGCTAGGCCTTGCTCTTGTGTTGGTCCTAGATCAAGCTGCATACTACTATGCAACAAGCAGGATAATAAATGTCCCAAAAAGGGCACGAAACGCATACATATAAGCAAAATTTTGTGATGGATGCGCACTTGAGCCCCTGACCTTTTGGTCTGCGCCCCAGAAAGAGTGCCTTTCAAGTAATTGCATGACTATACATTGTCTTTCCACCTCCAGTCACATCTAACCCACATTTGAGAAAACTGGTGGTGGCTGTTGCTGGCTAGATAGTGACTGTAGTAAATAAGGAGAGAAAAAAAAATTATCTTTTATTGAGTCACCATAGAAAAAGAAAGAGAAGCCAATGATGGAGATGCAGTGCAACTACAGTGAGCATACACATGGTTGAATAGCACTTTTACAATCATCACATTAACTTCTGGCTGTACACAATGCGTATGTGTTTTTAATATCTCAGTACACAGTGGTGCCTGTTCTTTCTACCGCATATCTACAAAATTTCAAAGTGTGTCAAACATAGATGGATTCTGTCTGTGTCTCTGGTGTCCCATGAATTTCTTTCTCAATACTAGAACCATGCACATGCACACCAAGCTATTCGAATTCTAATCTGCTATTTAGAGGAATGGTGAAATAAACGAGAATAATAATCATGGACGGAGTCCTTTTTAAAAAGCTTTGTGACATAGATGTACATGATTTTATAGATGAGCTTTAAGACATGACAAGGTACATGGCGTACCAAACCGTGCAAAGACATGAAATCGCATAAAGAGGTCAGCTGATGACGAAACAGGCACGTCTATTAGGGTAATGTTTAATCACCTCCCATATGATTGGATTTTGGATTAAGTGTGGTCAGATGCTATCTCTTTGGGCCATATTCATATCCATGCTATCTTAATGTGGATCTCTGCGTCATCTCTGCTGCAGTAAGTAAAGGTAGAGTCTCGCTTGGGGCGGGTCTCCTTAATGGATTACATCTCGTATGTCTGCACATCAGAACCACAGATGGAGTCCATCCATGCATCCGTCTATTTTTACCTCACGCTCTTTACTTTGAAAAGCGCACCCAGTTTTCTCGAGTGCATGGAGTGTATGGGGTAATAATGGGTGGCTGGTTTATTGACATCTATGTTACGCAAGTTACGCTGTAGGGGTATAGCCATGCAAGTAATCTACTTCATGTGTCAAAATGGAAGTAGTGTGGTTATCAAACAGAAGAACAGGCTCACGTATGTTTCACTCTTCACTCGGAATGAAATATGTGCAGGTGCTGTATATTGTTTTTGTTTTCAATAGTTCCAGGAGGCTAAATAATCTAATCTAAATTAGCTTTACCATTTGCATGTTACACATGATTAAAACAACAACAAAAAAAAATCCAGCAGCCGAAGAGTACCAAGAATAGCAGCAGAGCCTTAATGCCTGTGGTGATTCAATGCAGGAGAGTCCTGTTATTATTCATGCGCATAAATATTCATTAAATACATCCTTGGGTAGCAGGTAGCAGGTACACAGGCTTTTAAAAATGTAGAGCTGTCAAGAAACCAGCTGAGGTTACTTTACCCAATTTTCTGAAATCACAAGACCTAGAAAGTGTGAGCTCACTCTCTCTGACTTGTAGCATTTTGGAAGGCGCCTATGAATTTAAAGATAGGCAGATAGCTATTTAGTCCCACCTCCAAAAATGGAGTGGCGTTGACAGTGAGATTGTGTCCAGTGCGCCCATATCAGTTGTGTCCATTTTGTGCTCAGAGTGAGGATTTGAATTCAGGGATCACGTTGTCAACACCAACACCTGCGTCTTTTTTGGCACTTTGATAAACATGTTGAGCCAGGGACATTTATAAAAGGCAACACCTAATCTGTCCACTTGTGGCAGCAAAGATCTGTGAGATCTGAGCCGGGGTGTGTCTCCGACTGGCCATTGCTGGGTCACGCTTTCAGGATAAAACCTGGTGCCCAAGTGTCCCTCAGGACCAATCCCACAATGCTCCTGGGCTATTCACAGGGAACATGCAGAAAAGAGTGCTGACGCACATATGACAGGAGGGCTGTCTCAGGTTACCTCTCCACGGGGCTCTTTGAAGCTGGGCCAAGCTGTCCACTCTAACCTTCAGGGCCCGTCCTTTCCTGGTGCCACAGCCTGGCGTACACAGAGCAGCCGGATTCTCACCTGCCAGGCGCGACTAAAAGTAAAGACGCGACAGCTGTCCCTGCATCTTGAATGCTCAGCGCACCGCGAGGCCGTTTCAAAAGCGAGGTGACATTTGCGGCCCCCTGTTTTTTTTTTTGACGGTGGCGCTGGGCCCACCACGGCTGTCTGTCGCCCCACAGTGCTGAACGGCAGGCAGCACTTGGCATTTATCATTTATTTACATGTGCCACCTTAATTGCGTCTGGAAAAGCGTTGCTCTTTTCTGCCCATGGTGGGCCAGTCTGTGGGGAGGGTGAGGTACCCTGCCCTGACTCCACATGCACTCCACAAGCTGTTTGCCATCCACAGCTGGGCTTCAATTAAGCATTTCAGCTGGTTCTTCTCTGCCACTGTCATGGTATTTCTGATTGACCTTTCTAACACAGATGAAATGTTACCGTACAATCCGAAGCCCAAACTGGGTGTGTGTGTGTGTGTATGTTTGTGTGTGCATGTGTTGTTGGGGAGGCGGACTCATCTGGCCCTTTTGGTACAGTAATTGATTGTTGCAAATGTGGCTCCTGGATCCTTCTGCTTATGTACAACTGTTCTGGCATAATTAAGTGGAAACGACTAGCAGTTACTGCTTTGAATCTGTATTGATTCAGATGTTTTTTTCAGAGCTCATTAACTGCATCCCCTGAGTGGAGAACTGTCTGCTTGATCTTCATTAAGCTGTCAGTAGTCAGATTAGTAAGTGGTCATAGAAAACAAAACAACACAACATGCTGTATCTAGAAATAATATGAGTACAATGATAATTTGCTTATGTTTTACTGGTCTTGCTGAACTAAGATAGAATATTGTCAGATTTTTCAGTAGGAATGAAAATCTAAACAACACAATACATTGTATATAAACTATATTTTCAATGCTTCAGTGACAAACAACATCATTATATGGTGGTGATTATATTGTATATATGATACAAAATACATTAATATTAGTGAGTGGTCTGTGACGGAGTGCCGTCACTACGGTTGAGTATGCACTCTGACTGCCATACCAACGAGCCTGGCTCTTTGGCGTCGCAGTCAAAGTCGAATGTTTGGTACCCCGTAGACCCGGGTTCAAGGCCGGGTGGGGAGACTGCGCTCGCCCTTCGCTACATGGTCATAGTAAACAAAACAACACAACACGCTGTTTATGCATATTCTGTAACAAAATAATAGCATGTTTTCTGGGTGGTGATATTGTCACGAAAAGTGTGAAACATGCAAGCAGAAGACAGGTGAGAATCTGAAGCATTTTGGAGGAAGTGCATTTCAGGATACCAGCGCATCTGTGAGGAGGGGTGGTGGGATTAGGGGGCTGGGTGCGGTGCTCTGGGGTGAAGGGTGTGGAAGCAGGGGGATAAGATAGAAGTGGGCAGTTTTTCACCCTGCTGCACCTTTCATGGGGTCTATTTGCGGGAATCTCGCTGTCAGGGGCACCTCCCAGCCCAGCTACCCAGGATGTTGATCACCACTGGCCTGAGAGCACACATCATTGTGCTCACTGAAGCGTGACATCAAACACCAACAGGCACACACACTTACACACAGACACATAAGCATGCACACACGCACATTTGCATGCGCACAAACATACACACATACATATCTGCTGTGCAATAAGCAATATCTGGGAATTTGCTCCAGCTGTGAAGTGCACAGGGTGTGATGTATTACTGTAATCAGTCAGTGGACAGGAGGCGCAGTGAATGCAGTAATTATGTTACATCAGATGTGCTTAAACATGGTGGTTTGGGGATCTCTAGCATCTAGAGGAGGATACCAGGTCATTAGCTGCCATCATATTAACCACAGTTTCTATTTAAGGTTATTCCACAGAAATAGCAGCTTTGTCATAGAATCAATAGAGTGGTGTATTTGTGTGTGTGTGTGTGTGTGTGTGTGTGAGAGAGAGAGAGAGAGAGAGAGAGAACGATATGCTGGCAAAGTAAACTATATGATTGTGGATGAGAATCATATCAAGTATATAAACATTAGGGACTTGAGGCAAGCATCATCATATCATATTTTCCATCTGTGAGCAAAAACACTCCGCATAACTTTCAAACCCTGTCTCTTCCCTGCCATCGATCTGAAACTTTGCCTCTCCTATGACTCTTCCTCATCTATAAAGGACAGAGGTGGGTCCAGGTCCTCTGGGGCCGCATGGAGAAAAGGTGTTATTTAAAGTGAAGGGCCTGTATGCAGTGATTTACATCAGCACCGCCTCACTGAGCTGGCTTCCGCTCCCACACTGAGAAACCACGGGGCGTGCTTACGCCTCGCCCTACATTCCCAACTTAAAAATGTCCAGAGCACGCTGTAATTCTTCACACCAGGCATTAATGGCAACCCTGCATCCTGCCTGTGCCTGCAGGCTTTTATTCTTGTTAAGCGTGGAGATGCATCTCATTTTCTTTATGTCAAGGTTTTATACAAGAACATGATTTATATTAAGTATATGAAAAAATGGCCTTCTATATATTCAGTTTTTCATAAGGCCTTCATCAACCACATGTTTTATAGTGTTTCAGCTTTATAAAACATTCATACACAATGAAGGTACGAGATGATAGCAGACAAGAGAACAGTATAGCACAACTTATATAGAAAAATGAAACAAACTGCATTGTATGCATATGTCACTCTGTGTCACACTGGAGTGGCACTGGGGTGGGGTGTGCAATAGTGGTAAGGAGTAGGATTTGTAACTGAGCGATTGCTGGTTTGATTCCCCACTGGGACACTGCTGCTGTGCCTTTGGTCAAGGTACTTAACCCCAGATTACCTCAGTAATTATCCAGCTTTGCAGTTTTACAGATAACAACTATGTAAGACTCTCTGGAAAAGAGTGTCTGCTAAATGACAGTAATGCAATGTAATGTGTCAGCTTTTATAAAGTTCTGTTGCATAAAACATCTATATAAAGTTGTAACATCAGGTTGATGGTATATCAGGACTGACTAGATAAGGAGACTGCATAGCCATAGTGTATTTTACTCTGGCGGCCTGAGGTGGACGCCCGCTGGTGCTCTCGGCACTGCTCTGTGTTGGATCCTCTCCTTTTAGCTAATTCTCCTTGCCCTATTCAATGGAATCCTGAGCTAATTGGCAATTACTCAAGCAGGTAGAAATGCGAGGTTGTGAGGAGCAGATGCAATGCCTTTCAGTCACCCCCACTTGCATTCAATGTATCACAGTGCACTATATTTCCAATGCTGCCCACAACAGTTGCAATTGTGTTGTAACATATAAATACAGTGCAATTGTAACATATAAATTCATACTGTAGAAAGACTTGACACGTGTGTGCGTGTGTGTGTGTGTGTGTGTGTGTGTTTGTGTGTGTAATGACAGTGCAATATTGATCAAATGTAAATTCATTTACTCAGGAATGGATCACTTGCTGTCCCAAGGAAATCAATCCAAGTGCTCCAGTATAATTGATGACTGTCCTTTCTAGTGTCTTTCATTCAGATATTGGCATTCCTTCTGTGATGCATGAATGAGCTTCACACTGACAATCTCTAATACAGTTTTCTATGGACTATATCTTCAATTTCACCATTCATTCTGCTGTTGTCCTAGTAACAACGGTCACTCGGCTTAGCCTAATGATGTCACTTTCATTATTACGTTGCCTCCACCAGAAGGTCTCTGTACTGAAATAACCAAGGACTTAAAGGTCTTTGTGCTAAGATAACAAAGGATTTATTCCATATTGTTCATGCAGCAAAAGCGCTGCACCCAAAAGAGCAACTTGTACAATTCACTAAATTCCAGAACAGGCTTAAAAGGCACTTGCATATACATTTACATTGAGCACTTGTCAGACACTTGAATCCAGAGCAATTTAAAAATGGCATTAAAGTGCATAAATGTAATAATATACACAAAAAATGCCAGACCACACACGTGAACACATGTGAATTTGCCACACAGTGTGAATATAACCAGTACTATACTGAATATAGTACCATATCATGCAAAAATACCTTGCAGTAATAAACAAGAAAAGGAAATATCTGAATAAGTGAAATAAGTGTTACAACTTGGTGAGTGAGCCAAGATGTAGTCTGGACAGACCTCCTTTCACACAATCATGCATTTACCATTTGTCATTAAGTATGTTAATCATGTTGTACTGAAGCAGTTCACATTCAATGCGCCCCAAAGGCCCTTCGGTTACAAGCCCTCTTCCCAGACCTGTCTGCCAAACTGTCTCCATTACAGTCAGTGCAGAACATGTTGAGTGAATGGAAACTACAACATGAAAGCATTTTAATGGTCATTATTTACAAATTACAGAAAAACTCCTTCAAAAGGGGAAACGCATGGGTGGCTTCCACATTTCATTCATGCACACCTGCCCTCACCTGTACTGTGCTTGTGTTTCCTGGATCTGGATGTGCACTGAGTAATCACAGAGTCAATTCATAGATTTAATAATAATAATACTAATAATAAGAAGACCAAGAACAAGAAGATGAAGAAGAAGAAGAAGAAGAATTATAACAATAATAATACATTTTATTTGTTCAGCATCTTTCCCATGGTATTGTGGAGTGCAAGATGTCATATTTTAAGATTGTCAATTGTCAAGTTAAGGCCATAGCCAATTGTCGATAGCTATGGGCTTAACTTGATCTAAATGTAATACCAAAGCTAACTATGCTGAGTATTGCTGACATCTGCAGTAAGCAAGGAATGTGGGGAGGGGGGCAGTCTGTGTTTATATCTGTCAGATTTTTATTTATTTATTTATTTATTTATTTTGCAAAGGTCACAGCTGTGACTTCCATGTTTTGGGGGATAACGAGGCCGGCCTTTGTCTTTGGTGTATTGTGTAACGTGGCAAGTCTGTGACAACCTCCTCTCCAGCAAGTGTGATGTAACAGAAAAAGCTCTCTGTAGACACAGCGTGTGGATTTTTTTTCTCATTTCACAGGAGAATTACTGCAAGAGTACACTGGATTTCTGCTTCTTCAGAGAAACATAAACAACAGCTGGAGAGACGCTGGCACAAAAACAGAACGGAATAAAAAAAAATCAAAAACTGGAGTTGTCAGGTCATGCAATTTCACCATTGTCGCTTTCTATATTATTTGCATTAAGACCCTGACAATACCAGTGAGTGATTTAAATAGATATTGTGGGCAAGTGACAGCTTGGGTTTGTACTTCAGGGGTGAATTGTCCTCTAAAATAGTCTTTCAACAGGAAGTGACATCATAGGCAAATGAAAAGATGACAACAGACGAATCACCACCCCGTGGGAAACGTGCGACCAATTGACTGCTGCTCTCTGTATCACACTTTCAGGATCACCGTTCGCATCCGCACGCCTCCATTGTAGATGTTTGGCGGTGGTCACCATGGAAACAGAGCTGTAATATGCTTCGCCATCCCCAGCATCATACAGCAGGTGGGGGGGGGCTGGAGGGGGGGTTGGGAGGCGGAACGTGATGCTCGTCTTTGGGGAGGGAAAAAAAATCCTTCTAGGATTCTGCGAGCCATATGACACCAGCCCCAACGCGCCCGAGGTCAGATTTGCTATGGCTGGCAAGGCAGCAATCCCCCTGCGAGAGAAACGCGAGGCGAGTGAGGAGGCTGCAACGATTTCTCTCTCCTCGCTGCACGCTGGAGGCTCCTAGGGTATCCTTTTGTGTCAAAGATCCAGGCGAGCTCCTTAATTAACCCTCCAAGACAGAGCGTGGGTTCACCCAGCCAACAGACTTCCCCTGCTGCCGGAGACCCCCCCCCCCCCCCGCCCCCGCCCCCTTGCTCTGCCCCCGGCCTTTCCCAGTCCCTGGTTCGCTACTTTCTATTTACCTCTTTGTTAATCTCCCCTCCTCTCTCTCTCTCTCCTCTCTCTCCTCTCTCTCTCTCTCTCTCTCTCTCTCTCTCTCTCTCCCTCTCTCTCCCTCCCTCGCTATCTCTCCTCCCCTTACGCTTTCAAAGCCAGCAGTCTGCTATTCGATCCAGACTGCCTGCTACATGATCTCTTGGAGAACAGCGTTCGGTGTCTCTCTCACTGCTCGACGCCCGAGCCCTTTTAGATCTAATCACCGGGAAAAAAGGATGTCTCTGCTCGGGCATTGATTCACTCTTTCCTCTCACACTCCCTCCCCCCTCCCCTTTCCTAATCTCCCACCCCCTGACCCTACCCCCCCGTCCCATCTCCCCCCTCCAAACCCACCCCATCCCCTGTCCTGTACCCCTATCCGACCCTCCCTACCAGCATCCCCACTCCCCCTCTCTTCTCTCACCCCCTCGACAATGTTGCCATGTGTTCGCTGGCTCCAGCCTCTGCTCGCCTTGCTCTCCTCTCCCTTGCTGACTTGGGGGCAGAACTGCCCAGCTAGCTGCCAGTGCCCGGACCCCCACACAGTGGACTGTAGCGGCCGAGGGCTGACCCGTCTGCCGGACTCCATCCCCCTGGACGTCCGCAGGCTCCTGCTGTCCGATAACTGGATTCCCTGGATCCCCTCTGACTTCCTGGTGCTCTACAGCGACCTAGTCTACCTGGACCTCCGGAACAACTCACTCTCCAGAATCGAGCCGGGGACCTTGAGCACTTCTTCCAGGCTGGTGTTCCTGGACCTGGGCAGCAATAACCTGACCGAGATCCCCTCAGGAACCTTTGGGGAGTCCCGCAGCCTGATCAAACTGCGTCTGGGGAACAACCCCTATCTAAGCATGGTCAGCGAGGATGCCTTCCTGGGCCTCACCTCACTGCGTGAGCTGGAGCTGGAGCGCAACGCCCTCTCCGGCCTGGACGTGGGGGTGCTGGGTCAGCTCCCCTCCCTCAGGCTGGTACGGCTGGAGGGAAACCCTTGGGTGTGCAACTGTAACTTTGCCAAACTGTTTGCATGGCTGATGGAAAACAGTCACAAGCTTCCAACAGGTAAGTCTCTCGTGCATATCTGTGACCTGGTCGTGCAGTGCTGGACCTTTAAAACCATTCACGTGCACATTTTGTGCGTTTAAGCAAAACACACTTTGCACTATCACAGTTTGGCTTGTTTTATTTGTTCAAGCTGTTACTGCTGTTTCCCATAACAGGGCATGTATTTATTCTCTAGAACAAAGACAACTCTCGTTCAAGAACCATGAACGTGACCTGGCCCTTTAGCCAGAGAGAGAGAGAGAGAGAGATCATGAAAAAATGACAGACAAATGAGACGTGCTCAGAAGGGACGCTGCCGTTAAGAGCTTGATCAGATCAGTGAGACCGACTCGCCACGGAGACGGCATTGCTCAGCATTCCGGAATGCGCCATGTGTTTGGGGATGGCTCCGCACGCATGCGGAGCATTCCCTCTCCCCTTTTGTTTGTGCTTGTTTATACGCCATAAATCACCCCAGCCACAGGGACCCCTGCCATTTCGGAACGCAGACTTTGTCATTCAGATGGCCAATAGATGAATGTGAGGGAAGGCTGCTCGCTGTGTCTCTGCCTGATCGAATTAGGGAGCCACACTTTTTTGTGTTGCCGTGCGCTCCGCTGCTGGGTCTCAGAGACATTTTAAAAATGCATGAATTTTGAAAACAAGACAAAGAGGATCATGGCCCTCCTGAAGGACTTCATAACAATATGCCCAAATCTGCTTACAAGCAGATAATTAATATCACCCTGGCAGCAGCACTTGCTATTGTTCTTTGATTTTGTTAATAAGTAATCACTGAGCGAAAAAATGAAGGAAAATTATTGCTTCTCTTTCAAGGTTATAATGTCTTTTGACAGCTCACTGTTGAATGTTTTTGCTGTCAGACTCCCTGTTGCTTTTTGAAACTGCTGAAAAACGTCTAAATTCTTTTTGTCTAAATATGTCAAGCATCCCATAACTTATATTCTCATATCAAGAGTAATCTGTTCATTCACTACATTGTTTTCAGTTTCCACAGTGTGACTTCTCTGTTTTCTAACAGTCCTTGAAATTTAAAAGGTGAAACCAAAAAAATCATGATTATAACATGATTATACCGTAGGTAAAGTCAGTGGGTGGGAATAATTTTCACACAACAGATGTGTTGCTGTCTGGTTGATACTGTCTGATGTCATCAATGTGTACGACTAGAGGATATTCTAGGCTAAGCGCTTACAACTTTAAGAAGTCTGTGGTATTGGGGATGTGTAGTTATCATGAATTACATTCTAGACAGGCATGCTAGAGAGATAAGAACAAAGTCAAGATTATCTTAGTCACTGGCCATACATTTTCTCAGCCTATATATTGAGGTCAGAAATAAGCATATTAAATATTTCATCAATCAAAAGACTATGCACTTAAATCGCAGTATGCTAGAGGTTTGTCTTGGAGTTGAAGGTAATACTACCCTTATATGATAATTCTGCTGCAATAACAGTTTACAATCCACACTGTCCTTGGAATGGTATGGAATGGTGTTTGGGGAAAATAACTTATAACAATGAGGGCTCTCTTCTCTGGAGAGCAAAGGGATGTTTACTGAAGTGCTTTAGGGCATCTAACAGTATACTAAGATATGATTAGAACTGTGTAAAAACCATAGATCCTAGATAGTGGAAAATCCATCTACATTATAATCTGCATTGTTGCTCTAACTGCTTATATATTATATCTGTAATCTGACTGTGTACAATATTACATCTGATCAAATTTCCTTGCGTAAATACATCATACATATACAATACATATACAATACATTTACACATATATAGTGTGTAAAAATAGCAGTGATTATTATATTTCTTAATATATACTGTATGTATTGGCATGTTTTAAATTTCGTGGGAGGACTGTGGTGACACTGAGTTGACGGTGGTAAATAGGCTTTGTGAAAAGAGGCGTCGCTGTTTGTAAGCCAGATGACAGGCTGAAATGCCTGCTCCAGATCCTCTCATTCCCTTGTGCCTGGGAGACATGCTTCCTCCATAGGTGATGGATCTACTGCTGAGGATGGGCCAGAATAGCACCTCTGTGCATTAATTTCCAGCCTCCTCCTCCAACCACTCTGTCTCCCCTCCGCTCAGCCCTGTGCAGGTGTGTGTGCTCTCATACACATGCACTCGCGTGCGCACGCACACACACGCACACACATACACACACACACACACACACACACACACACACAAATATGCAAACACTCATACACAAACATACACACACTCACAAGTACACATTCACGCACCTGCATACACACACATGTACACACATGTGCACACACACACACTCTCATTCAAGCACATGCAAGTGCATACTGACAGGATGCTACACTGCACATTCACTTATAGCAAGACTTTATGCTCTTGAGACACAAGTAACTCTTAAAAAGGAATGGAACTGCAAGCAAAAAGCTACACTGTGTGCCAGCCTTCTTAAGCACCTGGCAGACAGAATTAGGTGTGTGGAACTCACAGAGCAGCACTCTCTGTTTCTATATCGCTGAATGTGTTCCCAACCTGAGATGGTTCGCTAAGTAGGCTAAAAAGATCTCTCGCGGTTTGGTTCCTGAAATCAAACTCAAGTGACCTCTCTCCAGTACTGCAGTTCCAAACGCAACACCATCAAGCCTGAATTGCATTATCAGCAAATCTGCTGACTATGCTCACTCAAAGTATGCTAAATGCATAGCTTCTGTATCTATTGCATGTTCCCTTTATATTCACATACACACTAGTTATAACTGTGTGTACAAACTAATAACCGCAGACTCCTGTCAGTATCAAGAATGATGCTATGAGCATGTACCAAGGATGCCTGGACTGTCTCCTCTAATGTATACCCTCTCTGACACAACCTACCTTACCACCTGGCCACCATAATGCTCCACACTCCATCTCAGCATTCAATGCACATAAAATTCAATTCAATGATGTTAAAACTAATGTCTTTTTCAAAACATGAAAGAAATTATTTTGTTGCAGAAAAACTGAAGGATCATTTCAGAATGATTGCTGTAGTAAAAAGGTGATTACCTTTAAAATGGGAAATTTAGAGGAGTATGTTTATACATTGTGCTTTCACATGGCCGCCAGTGTAGGTTTCCGCAGCAGGGGTTTTAACCACACATTTTTACATTAGGGCTATTTTTCATGCTGTCATTGCTGACACCTCTAAGTCTGCTGATAAATTAGATCAGCCTGGATTTCACTGCTATATAAAGGTAAATAAATAAATACATCAACATCATCATTATCGAAATCAGACTGCCTCAGCCAGATAGCTACATTGGCAAGGGCTGACTTTAAACACATTGTACCGACATAAACTCTGAGGCTGAGGAAAGCTTGACGGATGGCTGAATTCTACCAGCATCCATCATTAGACAACTAGTGCTAAGTGAGTTTTGGCAAGCTATTATTTCTGCATGTTTCACCATGACATTTATTACGTGAGGTATATCAATACAGCAAAGATTATCAGATTCTCTATGTAACATCAGAATATCTGATACAAAGCACTGCATTAACCACATTACTTTGTCCCCTTTGTTTCCTCATTACTTAGTTGGCTGAACAGATGGCACACATTTCAGAATCCAATTATTTTATTTATTTTGTATTTTAAAAAAGCTCCTGGTAGGATATTTTTGCTTAAAAACAAAAAAAGCAAAGAAAAAAAAAACCATGAGTTTGAAAATGGAACAGCTAACGGTTATGCTTATGGTCAATACTGTTAGAAATTTCAGTCTGCTATAAGCTTTATCTTTCTGGACGCAATAATGTGAAAATGCTGGTTTTAACGCTGCATCCTTACCAATGAACAAAATGTTTAGTGTATTATTCATTCAATTTTCTACTCCTGGACTTCAGAAAGTCTTTTAGACACTGTGATTCTGGTTTAGCAGGTAAAATAACAGCCAATAGATGAATACAAAATAAGCAAAACTACAAGATCAGCAGAGGGTACAACATCCTTCCTTTCAAACACTAAAAGAAAAATACAGGCACATCATTCTTGATAATTGGATTCTGTGGAACATTACTGTAATGATTATGGTGAGATGATTGCCCTGCAAGAAATTGGAAAACAAAAATTCCCTGACATGCTTTCATGATAAATGTACTTCTGTAGTCACCTGTTCCAGTAGTTTCCATCTGTAATTTGTGCATCTAATGGCCTAGTAATTGTGGATATGAATTTGGGAGACCTGATTTAACTAAATTGAGCTCTCTGTAAGATTGTATTCCTGATTCTGCTGTTATTGCTACTACTTCACTCTTCAGGGAAGCATTTTGGCTTCATTCAGATACAACAGGCAGTGAAATAATTTATCACTGCTCATCTTAAAGTGAGAACGATGAAGTAAAATTGGTTCCATGAAAAACTCTCAGCAGAATTACAATGCAGAGATTCAAATATGCTCAGCAGGCAGGTTATTGATATGAAAAAATAGACACACATTGATCATCAATGGTAATGTTTTTTTTTCCTGGAAGTTATTATTAACTGAAATACACATATTTTATCATAAAACTTTTTGTTGAAATAAAAATGCACAGTATGTATGAAGAAAATGGAGCACAAGGGGCATTCAGTTTAAAAAATCTATGAGCTAACTGGATGCATCAGCTAACCAAAATAACAGGAATATGTCACAGTATTGACATCATAATAGAATACCGGACCTTGTTCTGGAGCTGGTTGTGTGTAACATATTGGTGAATTTTCCAACTGATTTTTTTCTGATTGAATTTTTTAAATAAAAAAAAAAACACTGACAGCTGTCAACTGTCTGTACAAAGCTAGTCATACTCAGCATCTTAAAGTTATATCAGATCAGTCTGAGAGCTTTGCAACTGTGACTCATCTCCATTTGTCCAGGCAAAGTGTTTAACTGCAGGAAACTGTTCAGAGCCTGTGTCCTCAATGATGCATTAAAAACAAAATGCACCCATGAATACATATGCCCTGTTTCGTTGTTAAGAAGCAAACACTTTAGGAGTCTGTCCCTCCAGACAATGTGCAAAGTTCACAATGCAACAGATAAACTCACCTGTTGATAGGACATGCTAAATAGTGCATAATTCTCCCAATTTAAATCAAATGTGTTTGTGCCATTTATAACTGCTACCATGCATGATATGATATGAGAATTATAATGTATCACAATGTAACTTATTGAGTTACTGAGCTTTTTAATAATACACCCTTGTGTATGCTTATCACCCCTCAACTGTACTAACATGGGCGGTTTTCTTGTAATTTGTGCACAAGCAATGGAATCTGAAACAAATGGTAAACATTGTGTAACCTTCATAAAGTAAAATAGCATGCGTAAACTTCAAAGTTATAGCCAAACCAGTGGAGTTTTTGAAGTAACACACACAGACAAAAAAAAAACTGGTCCATGCAATTTTTGCCTGTTACTCTTGGGTGTTAGTGTGATTTGCTTCCTAGTCAGCCAGACAAGGTGAGGAAAAGGCAGGCAGAAAAAAGCGAGTCACCAGTTTAGCCCCACTCATGTTGCTCATGTGACATTTTCAGGAAGAGTTCATACAGTTTTCTATGGAAGGGCAAATGGCTGAATGCTAATCATTGTCACTGATTGAATAATTCATTGGCCCTTGAATTCCCTAATGAGTTTGGGCTGTAAGAATGTTTACTATGGAGAAGCGCAAGAACAGAGAGGAGTATGACAGCAGTGTAAGTCAGTGTTACAAAAGCACGCTACAAATGTGATGTGATCATGTTGAGCCATTGTGAGATGAGTAATTTGGCCCAAGTGACAGAGTGAATCTGAGAGACAGAGCATACTAGCAAGCTAATGGTCAAAGATACAGTTACTCTAGCACATACAGTGAAATGTGGTGGCTGGTTTAGCTGGTCATTAGAGTGTTCAATATGTTAAGCTTGACTGTCATTCCTCTGGGGCCTGATAATGTTCTTGTGGTATGACCCTTTGTCCCATGGACTTGTGCAACTTACTGTGAAAAATGTTCATCTTTGGCAAAGGCTTTATTCTGTCAGCACGGTTTCTTGTCGTGTTCTTCGTGCTCTCCTCCGTGTCTGGGTGTTTTCTGGGGAAGGTTGCATCCTCTGTGCCAGGCCAGCATTTCCTGGTTTGCGGCTAAATTCCCCCCACTGCTGTGCCTTCTCCGTTCTGTAGCTCACTGAGGAGTGCAAAAGAAATTTGACAGCCAGAGCTTGGAGGTAGTAAGGGACACTTGTACAGTAAATGTTGTGTAGACGGTCTTTGATGTAAGTTTGATTTTTGCTTTGCTTTGACTTTGATTATTGCAAGCTCTTAAATTTAGGCTGTCACAAGTTTGAAAGTACCTGGGTCAAGAAGCAAAAGAAAATATTGGTTTTGCTTGCCCAGTTCTTCCTCCATCCTGTCTATCTCATAACCAGGATCACCACAACTTAATGATTTAAGCCTTCCATGAGCAACACAAGGTCTAGTTTTCTCTACTTGCTCCATATTTGCGTGGAGGGTCTACTTAGTCTGCACCTCTTGCTTCATTGGATAGTGCTCTGCATCATAATCACCTTAAAGTTCACCTGTACTTTTCTTAGGGAAAAAAGCAACCTTTGGTTTAATGCCAAGCCTTATAAATCAGTCTTTTAAAGGCCATTTACTTGGTGCATGCGTGGAACAGAACGTCCAACCAAACATTGCCCTTGGGTTCTCATCTCTAAGACTTAATAAATTGCTCCAAGGGCCTTGATTGTGAAATAAGTTAACACTCCTCCTGATGTATGCACATAAAATAATAATGGGAAGGTGAATTAATGCTGATTGTTATTAGCAGTGCTGTGGGGAAGCACTTAGAGTGTTTGCACGACACAGAGCTGGTATGATTCTCGGGTGAGCGGTTCCCCAGCCCTGCTGTGCTCCTCTCCCTTGCCTTTCAAAGCAGTGAGTCCGGTGCTTTCTTCATGCACTGCATTCCCCTGAAAAGGTCAGCCTGTCTCCTGTTGCAGGTCATCGCTTTCCAGCTTGTGTCCCTCTTGTGTCCTTGAGTTCTGAAGCAGCATGCTTCTGTCTTCTCATTTTAACAACCCTAATGCAGGCAGGCCTGCCTTACACTGTTGAAAACATTCCAGACATGACTGAATATTATTCATAGTCTTATTAATAAACATAAGAGTATGTTTGCACAGAAGATGCCCTTATCCAGTGCAACTGCCATTGTTTTCATTTTGGTCAAAATAGTTATGCTCATCCATATGTAAAGTGAAGGATTTATTGAAGTTACAAACAAAGGAGAATTTACAGACAAACCTGTCCTGTTAATAAAAAATAAAAACTGCGCTTACCACATCCTTTCCACATTTCGTTTCCCTGTTTATGATGTCCATATGGGGGGTCAACAGCCTTGGCCCACGGCCATGTGCAATCCCTTCTTCAGACTACAATCCAAACAAAGTACCACCATAACCACAGCAAATGTCACCTTCATGCTTTGACTATATGGAAATTTGTATCTACTGAAGTGGGTGACTCCCTGACTTTGAACTGATCATGCAATGCTCCATGCAGTACAGAAGAATCAAATGGGGGAGACAACACTAAAAATGGATGTATCTACACTTGGAAAAAAACAACAGCTGTACCTGCTTAAGAACACAAGACAGATTTCAACAGGTGAAATATTTACTGAAGTAATTTCTGGGAAAGGACATCGCTCAAGAGTCTGACAGCGGAACAACACCTGGGAATCAAACCTGCAACCATATGGTTAGGCACCCTGTTCCTTAAACATGATGCTGAAGTGCTGCCCATGCTGTTTCTGTAGCGTGAGATCAGGGGATTTGACTTTTCTTGCAGCTCGTCATAAAACCCATTTGATTTCCCGTCTTTCCCAAGATGAGTCAGCTGACAGCAGACGGGAGCGGGATGTTTCCGGAGCAAGGGTTTGGTTCGACATGACGAGCGTGCAAGCTTGGTCAGAACCTTCCCCCTCTATCTGAGTGTAAGGCATTCCAAATGTCAATTAGAAATGGCTTTGGAGAGGTGCTCCATCCGATGAGGGCATATGCATAAAAGTTTACCGCCACGCTAAACCTGACGGAAACACAGATGCTGTTGCTTAGCGATGCGTGAAAGCATACACTACAAGATTCTCTGGCCACTTCGACTTTCACTGTCAGAGACGACAGCAGGGACAGAAACACCTGCATTCCTGACCTGCATGTAAGTGAGGTGATGCATAAGAGGAAATCGCATCACTATTCAAACCTAACATCTGTTTTTAGTAGGTGTAGCCAATTTTTCAAGAGGAAGACAATTCATCTACTGTATAATTCATAGAAAATGATTGCCAATTAATTGTTATCAGTAATGTAATCATTAATAATCAATATAAATATGCACAACTGGCTTAAATACCACTTTTCAGCTTCCTTATCAGTCAGCACAGTATTGCCATGACTAATGTGCACTGCTGGAGGAATCTTAGAAAATGGATTTGTTTGAGCTATGCCTGTCCTGGTGATGTGCGATATTATTCTCACACTGCACCATCCAGTACGTATAAAATGAGAGGTTTTCCCTGGCACCATGCTAATTTACATTTACATTTATTCATTTAGCGGACGCTTTTATCCAAAGCGACTTACATAGGTTACAGTTCTTTACAATGTCATCCATTTATACAGCCGGATATTTACTGAGGCAATTGAGGGTTAAGTACCTTGCCCAAGGGTACAGCAGCAGTGTCCCAGCGGGGATCGAACCAGCAACCTCTCGGTTACGAGTCCTGCTCCTTAACCACTATGCTACACTACCGCCCCTAAAGGTTACCAGCTAAATGCTGATAACCTCTTCAATTTTATGCAAACTTGATCTTATCTTCATAGGGCATTGATGAACTGTAGTCTCCAGCTTTCCAATCTACCTTGTTTTGGTGAAATAGTAAATGTTTTAATTGGAAAAAAAAAAAAAAAACAAAGTCTGCGAAAATGACTGTGGGCGACATTCGATACAGGTGGATTGTATGTAAGCAGTGACAGATGGATACATTTGGTGAATGAGGTTCACTCAAATAATCTCCTCTCTATCCATCAAAGATCAGAATGGAGTGACCCATCGTGGACCTAATTTTAATTCATCTCAGATCAAGCTGTATTGGTACCAGGGTTAGGTCAAAAAAAAAGAAAAATATCATACATATGATGAAAACTCTGGTTTTACCACATTACTGTCCAAACCATTGCTGAAACAATATGGTTTGTGTTTCTTATATTCATAAAGACATAACTGCTTTGGCCTTTTCCCACCAGAAGAGAAAGAGTTTAATATGTTCCCCTGTAGCAAACACATGACTGATGTTTCCCGGCTTCTTTGGAATAACCCCTGCATGTAGCGTGTGTTGGAGTGGCCTCTTGATGTACAGACACGCTCCACACTCCTTAGCGCCTGCTGTCTTGTGTGTTGCTTTGCCCCACACTTCGGGCACGCTCTGGCGTAGCGTGACTGTCCGTTTAGTAATCCCACCCGAGTGAGACGTAAAACACGGTCAAAGATCCAGAGATTTTGTGGATTAAACAGTTCTGTGACCAGATCCAGGCTCTGCTGTGACTTTGGGGAGTGCTAGAAAAGCAATTCCCTTTAATTACAGTGTGGATTACTGTGTTGATCTGACTGTGACTGCGCATGCACAAGCCTTTGTACAGTCACCAAAGGCAGTTCATTAGCAGTGCTGCCAGAATTCTACTCACTTCAATGTGCAGTAACTTATAGATCCTACAGCATATCTGAAAATGAATTTTGTGCAAAGAATCAACAAAAAAATGTTTAGAGGATATCTATTTTTGGTCCTTGATTGTGATAGAGGGTACAAATGTGCTCAGATCCAGTTTCACTGAATTACAAAACGAATTGTAAGCATCAGGACTGAAACAATGCCTTTCAGAGTGGATGATGTGGTAATGACATCAGAGGGGTGTGAGGAGGCTTCACGCGTAATTACTCTCATTTTTCCTACTGGAAAGTTCTGTGATGCAAGTGAGCTGCCAAGGCATCCTGGTATCCCCCTTGAATCACTTCCTGTCCACGTAAATCATTCAAAGGGGTAAGCAGCGTGAACATGATACCGTGCTGTCTCCAGTGCTCTTGGGTTAAGGATGACCAAACGTCATCCATAATGCAACGCAACACTGAACCAGATCCCAGTGACAACGTACCTCTGACCACTTCTGGACCACAGTGGCTCGGCGATGCGAACCCTGTCCACCCACAGATTACAGCCAATGAGACCTCCGCCGCTAGTGTGGGCAGCCCTGCAGGCAATTCTGACACAACTGTCACCATTATTGAGCACTCAGTGTTTGAGGAAGGGGAGGGTCTTACAGGGTGGAAGTGCCCTGGTCATTTCATGTAGGTGCATTCTGAATGTTTTTATATATTTACATTTATTTTTCACCTTACATGTCATGTTATATGTTATGGAGTAAACAAATCATTAGGAGCTATCATCTCATATGAATGAATACAAGAAAGTGAGCCACAACACAAATCTTTTGATGAAAGTTGAGACAACACCCCAGGACTCAGTGTGGCAACAAATGATTTTCAGATCATCGATTCATATGAACAAGCTTACTTCAGTCTAATGACTGGGTACTCTGAGACTGCAGACAAAATGCAATCCCTTTGCTTTCTGTTTCCATTTTGCCTCCAGCACTGATACTGCCATGATTATAAAAAACAGTGACTGGCAACAGATTAGAACAGTGCAATTCATGTAAGTCACAGTTAAGGTAGTTGGTATTAGACAGCATTTGACAACACATTTGTATTACAAGAACAATTTGTCTGGTGTCTTCATAACAGGAGATGCTGTAGAAAAAAATCTCAGCATGTATCTGCCGATATCTTATTATTCACTTAATCACATGCTGTGCATGATGTTGAATGTTTTTTTGTGGTTCTGTGTCTGCATTTTACCAGCTTCCTGTCTGTAAGTGAACTGTCCCTGTCGGTGGTTGTATTTCTTTTTTCTACTGTCCCTGTCTGTGATTGTATCTGTAATTGATAAGCCCAGTCCCGTTTTTGGGGGTGTGTGTCTGTTTTTTAAAGTGTCCCTGTCTGTATTGTGTATCTTTTTTCAGCTGTCCCTATCTTGTGTTTGCATGTCTGTTTTAAAGCTATACCCTTGTGTGTGTGTGTGTGGATTCAGGCGTGTGGGGAGAGAGGCAGTGTTGGTCGGGCTGACGTGCAGTGAGGACGTCCATGTGACTGGAATATCAGAGAAGGCTGAGGTCACCGAGTCCCCTGCATGTGGAAAAGCCCTCCTGGTCTGAAAATGAGTCACCCGCGCCCTCCCTGTCACACACAGTGTCCTCACTGATGTCTACTGGCAGAGGGCAGGGGACAGCTCTCTCTCCCCTTCACAGGAGCACCTTAATGAGGGAATCGATCGGTTTTAATAGAAAGGACGGACGCGCCGCAGAAAGCATCATTCACTGAGTGTTCACCAGGCATATCGCCCGCACTCGTTTTGGTCAGCGTGCCATTCGTACGTAGACACGCTAAACATACATTTGGCAGACAGATGCGCTTTTTAGCATCTGTTATTTTACCACTGAATGCTGCGGCTCATTTACTCTGTCTTGTCTTCCTGTCTACCCACCCACTGTTATAAACAGGGCTTTGACGTAATTGCTATTACATTACACTTAAATGCAAACATGCATTTAAAAGCAAAATGCCCAAACTGGCTCTTTGCAAATGGACATTGCAAATGGTCACTTGAAGGACACATCATCTCAGAAAAGACTTAATGTTATTTTCATGATAGAACCTTACTTTCACTATTTATCTTTCCATATTTTTATTCATATGTATATGTATGTGTATGTTTACTGAAAATTGCGTAAATTTTATAATTCAATATATTTCAATGTTCTATTATACATATATCCATATAGCTGATCTATATATCTCTTTGTCCAAATAAGATTTTTTTTTACATCTTACAGTACACGACACCACCAACACTTACTTTTCACCAACACTCCAGCTTTTCATACAACTCATAATTTATGAGAGTTATGAGAAGTTATTTTATGACTCATTTCTCACACACTTCCCCAAATAATTATTGTTGTGATCTTTGTCCTGGTGATTCGCTCCATTCCTGCCATATATAACTGCTTTGAGCATGTGCCAGTACCAAATAATATTTATTTATTTATATTGAGGCATTTTCCTACATATGATCTCGCTAGTGCAATCTCTGAATTGAAATCCTTTTCTCATGCAAAGGTAGCTAGGTGAGGTACGGGGGTAGAAGCTCCTGGGTCTGGCACTGACATACGGAAAGATCAATCACTCTAGGAACAGGGACTTTGTTACAGCCTATACAGATCTGTCAGTCTATCCCTCTCACCAGCTGTAATCCTAACTCTAATCCATTAAAAGGGGACACTTGCTGTAACCTATCTCCTCTGTGACTACACTCAAGGTGCTGCAACTGTGGTCTCTCAGTGTAATATTCTCTATATTAAGTGTAGGACACTTTTATCACAAATGATTTATTCCAAGGGCTTTACTTTACACTGAAAAAGACAGCTTTGCTGTCAGTTGACAATTAAAGTATAGTGACAAGATTGGCCACATTTCGGTACAATTTTTCATAAGGGCAACAACTTATCATTAAAAAAGATATGCATTAAGAATTAAAAAGGAACCTATAAATACCATTGACACCTATAAATACCAATGGGAAGAAGCAAATAATGTAACATAGAGGGAAGAATGAAACTGTAATGGGATCTTGAGGATAATTCACATAGACACAACTACAGCTGTTGAATGGAATAATGCATGGACAGCATGGACTATTAATACGTGTAGTGATTCTTTTGTTCACCTGACTTGATTATGGACAAAAGTATAGGAGACACCCTATAATCATAGCACTGGGTGTTAGTTCAGTTTCATGTTAGTTGTACTGTGCATTTTGTGATGTGTTCAGTCCTTCCTCAGATCTTTTCAGTCATAACTAATCTAATTTCCAAAATCACTCTTCTTTTTCAAATTACTCAGCAAAATAGCTGGTGATGTACAAAATTTACAGTGATCAGTGCATGATTTGCAGAGTACTTCATACAGCTAATGCAAATTCAATGTTTTAGAAAGATTTACTCCAAAAACTGACTCTGACCTCAACTGAACTGAACTAAACAATAACCTCTGTGTTATTGGTAATTCCATAACTGAGGTTCATTTTTGAATAATATTTTAAAATATTCAGGTACCGTTTTAAATATTGGTTATTAAATGATCAAGTGAAACATTATATAGATCTATTTTTGTTCTTTTTTGAACTAAAACAGACTGCATCAATACTAGTAAGTACATAGATATCATGTCCACATCCACCTGTATCTGGAATTCATCTGCATGAGAAAACTGGGTTGAGGAGCTAATGAAACAACCAACCAAACAAACAAGCAAACAAAGAAAAATCCTCTGTCTTAGGCCCTTGGAAGATTGGATGTCCCAAACTAAACCAGACACCTGTCAGACAAAGAGCCCCCTGTAAGTGAGCCCTGCTGAGCTGTGATTACTGCTGGAGTTAGAGCTGCCGTGTCTTTGGGTGTCTCAGTGCTTCACGTCGTCCAAAATTCGCTAGCCTTGAGATAACTGGAAGTCGTGTAATACCTCATCCACACTAGAGGGAATTTGAGGGGTGGCTTCTGCTTTGAACCGAAAAATCCCCAGATTACAACCCACGTAGGAGACCTCAACTCACTTTGCTGCAAGTGTCAAGTGGCTTCAGACGGCCAGCTCTCCTAAGTAGGTGGTTTCAAGTGGATTAAGGAGACTGTTTTGAAGAAAAGAATCATGGATTTAACCCATGAGAAAAAGTTTTTCAGAGAAATTCAGTTGTGCATTTATTCGCAAATAGTTAGCTAATGGCAGAAATTGGTTTTATGATATTTTTGACCATGGAAGTTGAAAAATGCAGTTGTTGGAGCAAGGCTGAGACAGCTTTTTTTAACCTCTAGGCAGGTGATGAAATGTTTTGACTGTGCAAATTTTACAGCTGACAGATGCTAGCTAAATCATATGTCACTCAGATTTATTTTGGGCTGTTAGGTAACAAGCAGTAACATCTTGTTTTTTTGATGTTTCGATCTACACATTTCACATTCAGGGCTCAGCGGTCAAATGTTGCATATGCACTTATCTTATATTAAACTCACCTTCTCCTTATTCTATAGAAGTAGCTGTGAATGTTTCCTAAACCATGTCTGGTTGTGGCAGGTGTCAATGCAGGCAGTTTGAATATGCTTCAAGTGGACCTAGTGTAAAGAGAGTTTAAGAATTCCTTCCGAGATACCCTTGACTTTCTTTGTTTAGGAAGGCCTTTGGTTTTGCCATCAACAGTTTTTTTTTTTTTTTTATCAGTTTATTTTCCACTTGGAACAGTGCAAGACACATTGCTTCCATATCAAAAGCAATGAAGTTACATCAAGGGATTTACCCAAAATAACAAAACAAAAGAAAATATTTTCATGGACATCTGAGTTGAGTCTTTTTACCATAAAGAGGAAATAAAGTAATACTACACCTCTGCCTACTGCCTTTAGAATTATTGTTCCACTTTATCAAGAATTGCATCCTCTGCTGTAAGTGTTTTCCAGGTGGCTCGGTGCCGTCGAATGGTATATCTTTCCAGAAGAACAATCAAGTAAGTAGTCTGGACATGTCAAGTATTTTTAACAGGGAGGCGTTGATGAACTGCACCCAGCGACGGCTGTCTTTTGTGGAATTTACGATAAAGGTCGAAAGAAGGTTTAATCGCATCCTCGTTTTCTCACCCTGGTTAACCGACAACTGACATGACGTGTCTCCCCTCCCCCGTGCTATCTCTTTACACGCAGTTTGGTCTGATGCCAGATAAAGATAAAAACCACGCTGAAAATATGATTCATTTGCGTGATGCAGGGCTAAACCGAATCAGTCTGTTTGTACGGGGGCCGATAGCGAGTGGTTCCGCTTTAAATCTGTCATCTGGCGTCTCCTGACTGCCTGCTGATGACAGCAGCGGATTAACTCTCTTTTCTGTGAAATCCAAAATCGGTTACCAAAGTGGAAATTAAACAAATGGGGTGTTCTCTGCACCTCCTAGGGAAACGTCGATGCTGGAGCGCATCACGACCCAAATCTTACGGTGGGATTATATAATCAGAGTGATTTATGTAACGTGTGTCCACTGAAACCTCGGCAAACCATGTTTATCTGAAAGAGGAGAGAGGAATGCAGTAATCTCAGGCCGCAGTCTCAGAAACATGCCTATCCGTTCGTGCATGGAAAGAACAGTGGTAAGAGCATTTCTCCAATTAATGCTTCTGCACACCTGGGTAGGTATTATTTTCTTTGTAATGTATGAATCATCTTTTTGTAAAATTTCCCCCCTTTTTGAAACATCCATATCGACTGTATTAATCTCTGAATGACCTTCAATGTGTCTGATGACACGCAAAAAGTTAGAAATTAGAAGTTAGATTAAATCAGATTTAGTTGCATGGAGAGTGGGTCCATTGTCCTAGTCTTTAACACCGTGTGCCATTATAAAGCACATGAAACATGAAATGTGAAATCGCATGCACTCATATTAGAGAGAAATTGCTGGTTGCTTAGGGGTATCACAAGTCTTCTCAATTACCGTTCAAAATGTATAAGGTTATTATATTATTATATAGGTACATTCAAATGTGTAAAGTGGAAACAAACCTTATGTAGTCTGTATTAGCCCTGGTTGGGAACTCATTTTAAATCATTATGCCATTTCCCTATCCCATCTGCTCCTTGTTAATTATTGCAGTACATATTACTGCCCTTCAGAGGTATAATACCAATTTAACAGACCCCCACAGAGAAATCAGCCATGCATCATTAAGAGGGATTGCTTCATTTTGTGATATTGGAAAAACAAAACAAAAAATAGAGCTGATTTTCATTTTGCATTGATTTGGCCACTAAATTATTTTCACATAAAATTGTTTTAATTTAATTTCCTTTTGTTTCATCATTAAAGTCAAAACACTGCTAATGTAATGTAATGTGAAACACTGAGATGCATTGACGTTCACTGTTGGTTGTTGCTGCTGTCACGCAAAGCCAGAATAGCATGGTAAGCAGTGTGTGATGTTACTGGTGTGATTAGCAGTGTGTCAATTACAGAAGACAGCTACCTTGCGTTACTCTGACCCAGTTGTTGGCTAGAGTGGGATTTTATAACACTTTACTGTCTGTTTAATGGCTGGGGCAGTGATTTTAATGAGCATGTGACCTCATGAGCGTGTGAACATCCATGATTGCAGTAACCAAATTATTAATGTCAATGCAACATTGCATAATGTGATCTTTTGTGCTCATGATTCAATAGGATTTATCTTCCCTGATATCGTGTTTCACCATTGTTATGGCTTATTATGGTCTGGTTGCATTCGACTGAAACGCACTGTCAGAAAACACTTGTCTGGTTCTGTGACTTAATCTGCAGTGCAGTAGCATATGTGTGCATTTGCTGATCTTGATCCGAGTTGAGACAGAATGCTGCAAAAGGAAAACCTCTGAAGTGCTCCCAACAGGATAGAGTGTGCTGCAGAGGGGAGTTAAAGACTACAACTACTGATGCATACCTCTTTGCCAGGTTGATGTCAGGTTATTTCAGTTTAAGATCAGGGTGGAAATGACAGACACAAGCCCTGTAATGGGGATAGCTGGCCACTGCAAAATTGGGAGAATATTCCATTGGAATTGTTCACTAATAAATGAGGTTGCCCAGAGAAGTGCCGTCAGAATGAAGTTTATAGACAGGGCCAGAACCATGATGAGCACAACAAAGGGTGATTATTGCTGTTATATATATTTTTAAAAGGACATGCGTTCCATTATAGTCATTGGTGTTTCCCACAGTGCTCCTTGTTATCCCCAAGTGCCTTTCCCTCTGGTGTGGTATTGCCTGCTTGGTTTGATTGCTGTCATGGTGCTTGACCACTATGTATGACCAACCCATGGCCACACTCTTAAGTTGATGGTACTATCTGATTCTGGTATGGACGTGCAATGGGTCAGTTGCTGCTACCATAAATGAATTATCTCAGGCAAACTTTGGTCTGGGAGCTGAAATGCAAGGGAAATAAGACAGGGAAGAATCGTAGCCCCTGCACGCTGCTCAGTGCTCCCTTGTGCAATTTATTGTTACAGCACAGCAAGTGACAGAATGGGGTCATGTGACTAAAGTGGAGCCATGTGACACAGCGGGAGGCATGTGACAGAGTGAGGTCACATGTTGGCTCGTGGAACCAGGAGACGGAACAGAGCCTGCACTTTTACACCTTCGTGAGCACAGCTCTGAGTCCGCAGATGCGTGTTTCTGACGTCTCTCGCCTAGCCTAAAAAAAAAAAACCCACCGCTCCCACAGCAAATCTGTGAAGGGTGTGAACCCTGCATCCCAGTCACTCCTACCGCCTGTTCACACATACTTACGAAGCTATTTTCAGTACTGAAAAGTTTTCATGCAGGTCACAAAGCCTTTGTCATAAGTATTAACTTGGCATAGCTAAGTGCAATTAATATCGGGTATATTGTAACATTGATGGTCATGAATATTCTCAAAAAAGTGAAAGAGATATATCGACCCCGCCAGAATTTTCTGGCAGCGCTGGTTCATAATTTACACAGGTATGAATGTTTCTTGTCACAATTGTAATTGTGTGCTCACAGATGATTCTGGAGAGATAGAGTGCAGGAGAATTGATTGCACAAGCACAATTCAGATGTTACTTTGGGATGATAAAAATGACAGCTTGCATCCTGAGCCACATTAATCTCACTGCAGTAACTGGCTATACAGGAGTTTTCCCAGACAGATAATTTCATCAAAGCAGCAAAGGGCAAGACGATGACAAAATAAGTTTGCTTCTGAAAGGGTGCCACCTGAATATAAATAGAAGCCATTAATCATCTTCAAAGGTAGGCTAGATATTGTGGTACCTAATGTACAAAACAATGTCTTCCCAAAACTTTTCTCTGACGTAAGTATTTTACGAATACATAAAGATGATTATAACTCTAGTGAAGATAACCCTTTCTCCCCAAATTTCTTTTGCAGTCACCCAGATGAAAGCTGATACCCAAGCAAAGCCAACCTTTACATGTTCTGCAGGATTTCTTTGTGTACTTTTTGATTTTTTCTTGGTATTAGAATCAGGAAAGACTTGGAGGGAGCGTCATGTTGCCGTGGTGATGACCCTTAGTGAGGAGTACAGGGATGTCTCTGAGCCTTTGCAGCTATGGGAAGAGATTATTCATAAACGGACTTGGCACTCTGGCGCTGCCATCTGGGCACAGAGATGGGATCAAAGAGTGTCCCCATCCCCTGTCCCGCACAGGGTGACACTTTGATTGAATCTGTTACCTGAGTTTGCCTTCTGTCATGGCTCTGGCCCTGCACTCTACCCTTCGTCACATGTCTCTGCACCAGCCAATCCCATCCAGCCTTGTGTGAAGTTGGCACTGTGTGTAATCTGGGGGTTGATTGTAAAGGGGAATGGAATCAAAATGTGTCATTTCCAAAGGCAAGATTAAAGTACAGGCTAATGGTTTGCTGTTACTCTGTTGTCATGGTAACCCCTTTGACTTTGCCGTAGTTTTTAATGTTTGAAAGTTTAACCCGCATCTTCTACAGTCAGGCTCTGTCAGTCAGTTGTGACATTTTGCACTGAGTACAAAGAGGCATGTTTGATTGAAAAAAAAAAACACATCCCTTTGTCACTTTGTTACTGTCTCATTGCAGAGTTTAATCTGTTCAGGTGGGTTTCCTGTTTAAAGAGCTGTGCCACCTGAGTCTCTGTTAAATGAATCTGTCTGTCTTTTTCCTTTTATCTTCCTCTCTCACAAGCACATATTTGCATGCTTTCATGCACACGTGCACAAAATGCATACTTAAATGTGTGTGTGCTGTGCATACATTGGAATTACTTCTGTTTGAAATCTAGTGTTTCTTGTGAATAGTAGGTGTTCGGGTAGATAGTAGGTTTAACATACAGTATCAGCCAGGGATCACAGGAAAGTCAGGCTTGAGCGAGGCTTTTAAACAAAACTCGTCCTAGCACTAGCACTATTCCATGCCAGCACTCTAAATCTCACTGGTGTTAGAATATCAATGACAGCACATAGACTAATTTTTCATTTTCATATTGAGCATACGGTGTCAGAGATTTGGTCTCCTCTCCTCCCTGCACTGAAATTGGTGGTTGATGTTTGGTTTTGGTGGTCAGGAAGTTACATGGTAAGTGGTTGAATAAACCTTGAATCAGCTCAAAAAATGAACTTGCAGTGACATTCAGTTATTGGCAAACACATTTGGCAAATGAGGCGTGGTCCATTTTGGAGCCTCTTTGAAACGGACAGGGCGTTTGATTTAGGTTTGCGAGGAGGCCTTCGAGCATGACCGCTTTTTTACCACATTCAAAGCAAAGATGGAGACGGTGATCACTTCCTGTTACTCGCACGCTTGCCTCCGGGGCCTGCCGATGACGGCTCGCCCCACTCGCTCAGCGCCATTCCGGGAAGACGTGGCACCTGCACGGCATGGCACCGCACACAGAGGACAGGGATCCATACAGCTAGCGACAGACACCACTTTGTGGTCAATAAGCAAGCGTACCCCACGATAAAAGTCTGCCGCCCTGGTTTCCTCCTGTTCAACTTTCAGAGAAAACTTCGCCTTTGTCTCCAAGCATCACGTCAATTCACTGTCTTCGCCTACTGCATCCCACACCTTCTCCACACATCGCAACATCTTCCGTGTATAATCCAGGAACAGGTTCTCAGTTCATCAAGTTCGTTTCTCACTTGTCACATTCACGTGTCTGTTACCTAAGACACACACACACAAAAAAGTAATTTTGTTTAAAAGAAAGAAATGGGATTTTGGTAAAACAAGAATTTTTAATTACATAGATGTATAAATTGGCAGTATATTCATGGGGGGCAGCTGGGCTGCATCTTTAAATTTAAAAATGCATGCCTCATTCTACTCTGATGCATTTAATAACCTATAAAATATGGTCTTTAAAATCTTAATACATTTCCGGTATTATCTTCATTAAAGGGCTGGAGGCAGGGGAGGCGGTGTGACATATATCAAGCTGACAATGCCTGAATACTGAAACCGTGCCATTTCTAGATTAACCTTGATGTATTTGTATGCTGGAAATATTTATTACAGTCCTCTCTTGTAAAAAGTATAATCAACTTGCTGATTGTTTGAAGCAACAAATAAATGATGTTGTCCGTGTTTAGTGGTGTGTGACATTAATTACTTCCACTTTCCCTTCAAGTATAATGTTGAGAATGTTAACCGGAAATTCAGCCAGAGATTCAATTCACTTCAAAATTGTTTATGTTAATTAATGCACCTTTAACATGATAAACCTATCAATATATTCATAACTCTTTGATGGGAACATGGTTGCTATGGTTGCCCCTGGTTTCTCTGTTCATCTCTCTCTCAGATGCACATACTCACATATTTCTTCATTTAACACAAAGGTTATAAAGCTATGAGTTACAAATATGTGGAATATTCATATCCAACATCCAATGAATGAATGTCAGTTTCATTTTTAATTCATCTTGATGTTGAAGGTAAACATTCTTTTCTGAAGACCACAGGCATTAAGAGATGTTGAGTTTTAAGGTGATCATGCCCTAAACCTTCACTTCCTGTTTCCCGTCCCTTGCAGGCATTCAAGGCATGGAGTGCTCACTTCCTGTGGACGGGCGGCGTGTGGCCCTGAGCCAGCTCTCTGAGGACAGTTTCCGGGAGTGCCAGGTCACCCTCACGCTCACCGACTATCTCATCGTCATCTTCTCTGGCATCTCAGTCTCTGTGGCCGCCATCATGGCCAGCTTCTTCCTGGCTTCCACTGTCCACTGCTTCCAGCGCTGGAGCAAAGCCAACAAGACAGACGATGAGGAGAGTGATGCCTGAGAAGCCCCCTCCCCACCCTGGTGACCGCCCACTCCGACCCTCTGCCAGGACATTCAGGAGAGAGGCAGAAAAGCTGTCCCACAATGCTCTTACCATGTGAAATCCCGCTTACCACACAGGTGCCCCGTATGAATCGGTGTCGACCGCTCTGTCAGGTCAGAGTCTGGCCCAGATGCTGAGAGGGGTGGACGTGGTGAGAACCACGCGATGAGGACAGTATTAATAACGTGGACTGATTCATATTGTTTTATGTTTCTTAAATGGGAGCATGTGCCCCGTGAAGCCTGGGCCTTGAGATTGAAGCTGCCAGTGATTGGCAGCACAAAGTGATTCTTGTGTGTCCTGCCTTCCAGCGCTGTAGTATTTAACCGTCTTTTCATGCGAGTGGTGGGAAGTGAGCAAGCAGCTGATCTCATCTTTCAGCTGATGGTTCTTTTAAAAATGTAATCCAAGTCCAAGCAAGCCACAAGACAATAATGGTTCAGTATTGACTGAAGGTGAAAAGTCTGCACTTTCTTTTTTTAATTATTACCTTCAGACATGTTCCTGTAAGGAGTATTATGAAAAAGTATTACCTGTCTGCTCTTTTTTTTCCAGACTGTGCCAGATTTGCTGATATAACTCACTTTGGTCATGAGAGATTTGCACTGTATCCCCATTACCGCTGATAGACAATAAATATTCATAACAGAGGACAAAGAGCAAAGCTGGCACATTGCTTCATTGATTACTTTTTATCATTCTGTCCTTTAAAATTCCTGCTGATTGAAAATAGAGAATTGTGGTAGATTCCATAACTTGTAAACAGCTCACTTGGATTGAAATGGATTTGCTCTGTCTGCTGTTCCATATCTTCACCACGGTAAATGACTGTGAGGTTTGCCAGTTTGCACTTTAAAGGGTGGGTGGGGGAAGAATTGCACATGGGTTGATAGCACTCTGGTCCATTTAATGAAATGGAATCATCCTAATCTACCAAAGATCAGGTTTAAAGACATGGGGTTCATTTGTCAGTGATATCTGAAGTGGTTGTGCTGTCTACCATGACTAGTCTAGTGAAATACCATACTGCTTAGACTATTTCTATGAGATTTACCTCTGTCCATAAACTTGTTTAAATATAAATACTTAAGAAAAGATAGGTTCCATATTCTCTCCAGTGGTTTTGATTGCACTGGATATTACCTTGTAAAGCTGGTCAGGCTGTTTTTGAAGAATTTATTACACATCCTAATTTTTTTTTCATTCATTGCAATACACTGTTTACTCTGCTAACAGTGAGATAGACAATTAAAAAACAACACAACCTGAAACTAAAAGTCTGCTTGTGTTTAAATATAGATTGTAGATGTAACTGCATTCTAATCTTTATGAAATTTGTAGATTTAAGAGAACAAAATGTCCAATTTATTTAAGAGCAACAATGGAAATAGCCATTGAAGGTAGGCATGCTTCACTCTAGTCTCTGTATTACTGAATTTTGTGGGCTTAAGTGTTATTTTATCATTATCTCAACAATGGACCAAGACATTTTTGTTTGTTTGCTTTTTTTTTTTTTTTTAAAAAAAAGGTTTAAGTTGATTTACCCCTTTTATGCTTGTATTGTATGACTTTGTATTGCCTTGCGCAGCTGTTTACGGGATTTCACATGGTAACAGGATTGACAAGCGGGATTCCTCCATGGACTCATGTCTCTCATATCTCGGCCCAACTGGGTCGCTGCATTTTGAGCGATTAGAAGGGAACTTTGTCTTGGCACTCTATACCCTCCAGACTGTGTTACAGCGGTGGAGTCTTGGACTTCCAAAGAGTACGTCGGCTTTCCTGTTGTTTAGGGGTTGCTAAACTAAATGATGTCTTATTTGTCTTGATTTTGTCTTACTGCCCTCTCTGAGCTTGTGTTGCCGTGGTAATAGGCTGGATAAAATGCCCTAATGCAGAAACACCACATGGTATATATTGGTTGTATGACAGGATTTACTTTAGAAATACAGGTATAGTGCCTATTTTGAGACAAACATTCGTTTCATCAAACTCATATCAGGCAACAAATATCAGAACCTTCTTGAGACAGAGCAGTTTGTTTTCTGATACTAAAAAGTATGTGATGTAATCATTAATGTGCTTCAGTGTTCTCAGAAGTAGTTTTCACATACAGTACATGAAAAGTGATATGCAACATATATCCTGCAAAGGGGGAAGAAGAACCCTTCATGTCTGTGAAAAGTCCCTTCAGCTATTCCATAGTTATTATTTGGTTTGCAACCCCTAAATCATGACTACATTTTCCTTAGGATTTTACTTGATAAGTTTGCACTCAAAGAAACGAAACCTGTCTGGCCAGAATTTATTCATTTTTGAGTTTAGTTTGAGTTGAGACATACAGGTACAGTTGTGGTGTAACATAAGTTGCCGTTATCATTGTCTACGGTATAGCTACAGCGTGTGCAGTAAATGATCTTGTACTGTCTTTCACTAACAACAACAGATCATCGAGGTGTGTCCTTCCTTCCTGCCATGCCATGCAGTTCATTTCCAGTGGAATTTATGTACCTGTATTTTGAACCCCTGTGCATCCCTGTTTTTTCCGGTTTCATTCCGTACATTTCTCTTTTGTTTTTTTAGAGGTATGGCCCGCCCCCACTCCTGTTAAGGATTTGCTTTATTTCCTTGGTTCCTGACAATAAGGATGTTTTAATTAAGAGTGTGAGGTGAGCCTCCCTGGTACAACACTAGCGTGCTTTACTGCGGGTAATTTCAGTATCTTTGCTGGTGACCTTAGCAAGGACAACTCGCATAACATGCATTTCTCAATTTACCCATTTTGTCCACTTGATATTTACTGAAACACTTCGAGTTAAGTGCCTTGCTCAAGGTATTTAACCTGCAGTCACTGGCCTGTGATCCAAACCTATGACCGTCTGGTGCAAGCCCAGTTACCTAACAACAACTCCACATTCCACATCCACATGTGTTACACTGGGAGTGGAGGGGGGCAAGCAGCACGGTGGTCTGAAGAAAAAATGTGCAGTCTTCTTGTCAGCTCTGGTTCTGCCAACCATTAGAAGGGGTCTAGTTTAATAAACTCAGCTGCAAATTTCCATAAAAATTCTGGCAAGTGAAATGCAAAAGGAAGGGTGACCTCATAACTCTGCTCCATTACTGCATTTCACTGTACAGTTTAGTAGGTCACAAGGAAACCACTGAAGAGAAAAATAAATGCAACCAGTAATGTTAGTAAGCTGACATGGTGGACCCAACTCCACCTTTGACATCTGCTCCTGGTCACCAAAAGACTATATTCACAGTACTGAAACTTTGCTTATTGATTTTGGTCAAGTGACAGAGTAATCCTTTAGATATTATCAAGGCAGGGCGCATGTTTCTGGAATATGTTTCTGCAAAGATAAAAAAAAGTCGGAGTAGTTTCATCTGTGGATAAAGGTCAGCGATTCCCAAGACTGTAAACATTTGTATGGGTCATATATATGGGTCATATGGTTTATCTTGATAATGCATTTTGCACACAATACAGTACCAAGTCTTTGATTTGTATGAACACAGACTGTAAACATTAGTTTGGGTCATCTCCATAACACATTGCATATGCAGGATATTACCTAGTCTTTAATCTGTTTGAACATTTTCCCACATGCTGCGATTTAGACACACACTTTGAATTTTATGCACAACGGAAGTGACAGACCTTGCTGCCGGTAATATCTGCCTTTTGTGTGTTTTTCTAGGTACCATCTCACCTTTCTTAACCTTTGTTAAGACTATTAATATTTTATTGTTCTTAGCATTTTATACGGTTCCTATTTATACCAAACTCTTCTTTTTTTTGCTGAAGTGAATATCCCAATTGCCATGCTGTCGAATCAGTAACTAACACTGTAAGATCGAGATATATATGTGTCTATGTTTAGTTATAAAACTCAAAATGATAAAAAATACATTTTTTAAAGAGCTGTGTGTTTGGTTCGTTTGTTCTCTTTGGAGAAGGGTTAGGGGAAAATGGAGCTGTGATAAAAATGTGCTTAGATAGTCTCATAGGAGGTGAGTACACCTCAGTGATTATAGGCTATGTTGTAATGTTAAAGACACAGTGTTTATTTATTTGGCAACATTAACATGTAATGTAATGTAATGTAACAGCTATGGTGTAAGGAGCAATGTGTACTTGAAATAGCTAGAAGATTCCTGAAAATATTTCATGGTGCTCCTCTCTCCTCTCTTCAGTAATTCCATCTGACTGGCATTTTTGACCTATTGGTCTCCCCTGTGACTGCCTACCTTAGATTATTTCAGCTGTGAGGAGATATTTGCCAAAAAAGTTCAAGCTAACCTTTCCTTCTTTTTAAATTAATAGACGGGCGATTTCATCACAGGCTTGGAGCGCAGGTCTCCAGGGGGGCCTTGAAAAAATGAAGCCATTTCAGTCGCTGACCACGACGCTTATCCAGTGTGAATCTCCTCTCCTGAGTGTAGTGCAGATTTCAGATCAGCTCAGTGTACACAGTGCAGTCACCTCCCAGCTTCCCATCGGGCACTGAAGAGACACTTCATCCCCTCCTACCAGCTCACTGGCCAGAGATAAATTCTCTGCACCACACTGCAATGTGACATCAGAGGTCCATTACCCCAGCTCATAATCTCAGTGATGATAACCCTGGTAATCATAGGATTCCTGCCGAAGAATTCCAGAGTATTTTAGAAACATGTCGCGTCCCTAGTAAATAGCTCCTGAAGAGCTGTTGTAAACAAATATGCAATCTCACAGTGGCTGTGCACCTGTATGGCCTGTGCCTGCGCACCTGGGTGGTCCGTTTCTGCAAGAGTAATCGATGGATTAATGCACGACATTCACACCTCTTTCACCCTCTCTGTAATCTCCCCTGCTTCCACTCTACTGCTGCAGAGGTGTTTACTGAGTGGGGTCTGACAGAGTGAAATTTCAGAGGTGAAATAGTGGTCTAGGGGGGCTGCAGACCGGAGGGCTTTGGAGACAGGACAAAATTTGGACAGGAATTGGAAGCCAGTACTTTCACAACCAAGCCGGCGTGCCATGAAAGAATCAATCTTATCTGCGCCTGCACCGACACGCACAGTCTGAATAATGTGCCATGATGGACTGCCTGGCTTGTCAACTGGATGAGGTTTATCAGTTTGTTTTATGTGCCCTGTCAGAACGTTAACCTCTACCTGCGAAAAATTCCAATGAGGGAGGATTAAGTTATCAAATCTCTGCTCTTTTTTAACACATCAAGAAATATGCTTTTATGGCGTAGCGTGCAGAACACTGATAAACTGTGTTGGTCGATTTCATGATGTAAGCAAAAGGTGAAGTCCATCCAAAAAAATTAATATATCGATATGTGGCAAGATGGGGAATATTTTGCAACATTTCTTTTGGCTGTTATATTTTTGAAAACATTTGAATGCCGTTACATTTTCATCACAGCATGGGCGGCTATAACGCAAAGCTGTGGTAAGATTGATGTTTGAGGAGTTCTTGAGAGTTTCTAAATCATCAGCCCTCAGAAATGTGTTTGACGTAAACGCTGCATTGTGAACACAACCCCCCGTGATGTTGCAGCACGTCCGTGAGCGTTCCAGCAGTACAGGGTATTTCTGGACATTGCCGGGGATAGGGGGGATCTCCGGGAGTGAGCTGCACTGACTCGTGTTGTGAACCAACCTGACAGTGCACAGTCGAACCTCCCGGGCAAACAAGCGCACAGAGACAGAGCAGGGAGTATGCTGTTAGGACATAGCTCCTCCCCGACGGTCCCTCAGACAGAACAGGAGCGTGTGAGAGACGGGGGGGAAGGGGTGGGTGCAGGGGGGTGTGTGTGTGGGGGGAGGGGATAGGGGTAGTGAGCTTGAAGCGTAATAACGGTTTGTGCATTTCGCCTCGTCATCTTCTTCAAAAAGCCAGACAAATGGAGTAGGAGCAGGAGGGGGAGAAAAAAAAAACAGAAAATGAGGATTCTCCTGCCATCCATTTCGTTCTTACGGTTGCTATGGTTACGTGGCTGGGAGCCAGTTTTGTGGAAGGCCACGACTGGCAACAAGAGGGAGAGGCATACAGCTTACAGCCTTATTACGTCCTCTCTCTCTCTCTCTCTCTCACACACTATCTCTCTCCCCCCTCACCCTGTCTCCTTCGCCCCTCACTCTCTCATGCACCCTTTCTCTTTCTCTCACTCTCTCTCCCCATCTTTCTCTCTCTCTTTCTGTATTAACAGGACTTGGCATTTTGGGAACTGCACAATCTTGCCGTGCCCACTATACTGGTCTCACGCTCCTGATTTTAAAAAGTAAGAACATATAACGTTTTCAATGATTTTTTTTTGCTTGTTCCATTTTGTTCACTACCACTTGCAGCCCACGCGTTTGAATTAGAGAGCCACCTGGTTAGTCCTCCCAGATTATCCAGCCCTCACCTTCTGACCTCTCTTTCTCTCTGAGACACTGCAGAGTCCTGTTGGTGGACAATGTTTCTGACAGCTCTCTGTGGTTTAGAGGAGCATTATGTGCTGAAAATGCCAGGCCTATAGTTTAAGCCTAATCCTCCATGCGTTGTTGTGATATTTCTGTTTTTTTTATACTGAGTGTGGAATGATACACAGTGTCCTGCTGTTTAATGGAGTGGGTCAATGGATATAGTGCATTTTAATATGGTAGGATCTGTGCAAAAATAAGCAAGTGAAAGCACACAGGATAAGCTGCTAGCACATGTTCTGATTATAGATATAGCACCTTCAACAATGGAACAAAGACAACAAACTGCAACTGTTTTTAAGGAAAAATACATTTGTACAAGCAGTTTATGATAACACCGCAATATCATCCAAGGGTGGTAAACATTTAGGCCAAAACACGTAACTGTAAACACATAATCGTAAATCACACTATTTTATTCTGTTTAACCCATTTGCTGGGTGATTACAATTAGCTAGTTACCTACAGTTTTAACTTTTAAGCCTCTGAGTACTCTTTCAAAGGTCAAGGAAACTGGTATAGCAGTCAAACCAATGTAAAGGAATTTGACGATTTGACGAATGCAATATGCACTTGACTGTTGTAACCAAGATGAGTTTCTCTTCACACAAAGCGAAAAGTGCTGCTAGTTGGCTATTAGTTCAACCTCTGTGGAGTTGTTTTTTTTCCTTTGCAAGGCGTTGATTGCCTTGATAAATCCCCATATCTGTTGTGAACTTTTAATTGGTTGATTGTTAATCAAGGGGGAACTGTAAACTGGGTCTGTGATTTAATTAATTGCAGATTAAAATTTGCTGATGTTTCTGAAGGACTAAAAGACAGGACAAGGTCTTGCTCTTTTTAGCTGCATTGGAGTTTAGCATGGACCTCATAGTAGGGTTTCGTTTTAATCTTTTTTTGTATTTCTTATTAAGAAAGTGTATTCCACATTTATTTGGCCTTGTTTGTCATTTCATCCTATTCTGTGGACTCATCCTGCAAAAAGCTGCATAAGAAATTTACCAGCAATGCAGTTTACGTAATCATTCCAAACATTTATTCTCTCCTGCTTTGCTGACAGCCAGTGGTATGACCTCATTTTGCTACTCTTTCTGCTTTTTCAGGCATTTTTTTGGTTCTATATTTTCCAGCACAATTTATTTAATTGGTCATTATACTGAAAATGTTTCCCTCCCACACACAAATGATGAATGAAGGAAGCCATAAGCCTCAGTCTATCCCAGCTGACCTTCATTATGACTAGGCTAGAGGATTGTCCATCTCACTGCAGGGATGGAAACATTGTTCCTAATGCACAGCGGTTTAAGCCATTCTAGCTCTTACTGGGAGCAGGTTATAGCACCATTAAAAGGCAGCTTCCATGAAGTCCACTAACCTGTTTTCAGTAAGACTTGGAATGACTCAAACTGCTATGTACTGGGATTGCTATTTCCATTCCTGTCACAGTCTACATCAGCTCAATCAGTACCAGCAGGTCTGGCTTCAGCTTTCTACATCAGTTTGTTTTCTACCTTAGCCTGTTTCAGATGTTTGCATCCATGAAGCTTGTGCTGTGGGCTGTTCTCCTTAAAGGCCAGCAGGCTGTGTGTCATTGGCTACAGGATCTGCACCTCTAGCTGCACATGTTGCAGGGATCACCACAACATGGACACCTCCCTGTGCAGCTCTTTATGTCTGCATCCATACAAAGACCATGGAAGACCACTGAGAACCTTAACAAAGGGAGCCAGCCTGGCTCCTCCTCTGCAGTGGGAAAGGGCCATAGGAGTGATTGTCCTCATTTCATTCTTCATTGCAGTACTGAAGTCTATTTATCCATGTTGATCTAGACATCCTGAAGACCATTCTCAAGGACAGGGATACTCTATCATCTGTTCTATTATGGTGACTGGGAAAAATAATAACACTTACATTCCTACCTCCTCCACACTTCAAACATTTTTTTTTCTATTGGCACAGGTGTTCGGGATACCTTGGGGGGGGGGGGGGGTATTTAACCTCTGCAGTGCTGGGATATGGCTACGGTCTAGGTATAGTTCTAGAAAAAAGACAAAATTAACAAACCATGAGCTTTTAATTGACACTAGTGGAGTTAAAACATTGCTGCGCAGTGCTGCCCACAGTTGAAGGTCTCATTCACCACAAGCATAAAACATTATGAAGTCGACAACCCCTGAGCCCCAGGCAGGAAGCTGCAGGAGGTAGATAGGATGTAACGCTACACCTCGATGGAGACGCGAGGTATGAATAATTCCGCGATGGCTCACTGAAGGATTCAGGTTGAGAATGAGGTCAGGTTGCAGTGTAACGGGAGCCATGTCAGGCTTGGCTGCTACAGTATCTCCCAGGACAGGACTGTTTGGATAACAGTCAATAATGTTTTTATTTTTTTTTTAATCCAGTGACAGTCACACCGGTCCAAACTCTGATCCATTGTGGAGTCAGGGATCAGGACCCCAGGGTAACACCAATAGGAGTGTGAAGCCAAAAGCAGAGACTGTTTCTCTGACATGGCAAGCTTTCCTGTCCTCTTCTGTAAGGGGTACCCCATAGAGAAGGGCACTTTAATCCCCAAAAGTGTGCCAATGGATACAAAAGATATCTTACACTCATGTTCTGGAAAAAAAAAAGAACAGGTACTGACATGAGAAAACCCATTGTGTCACAAAACAAATACAAGAACATGTAAACTGTTAAATGTAACAATTCAATGAATTTGTGAACATTAGAAAGGAACCATGTGCAAAAGGCCTTTGCACAATCAATGTTTGCAAAGGGAGTGGTGAAAAACCTTTGTGGGCTGCCAGAGATTTTTAACTAAAGGTGTAAAACTCATCTATAATCTGATATACATCTTTTCTATTAACACTCAGCACCATTCAACCGGTCCATGTGCCAGTGACACTCAAGGCCTGACATCACTTTGATATGGATGTAGGAAGAGCACTGTTAAATTATTATACAGTAATTTTTGCTATCTATTAGTGACAACAATTTCCACTCATCTGCCTTCAAATGTTTCCACATACACACTTGTTTACTGTCATCATAATTCATTTTCCTAGACAGTGCCACTTACATAATATCCATTTAGGCAACTGGATATTGTAGAAGCAATCGTGGCTAAGTACCTTACTCACTTTATTAAAATTGGCTGTCATTAGTTCAGGTCTGCTTGTAACCCTGAGCCAAAGCTATTCACAGCCGGTTGCATTTCAGTCGGTGCTCCTCATTCGAAGAAGTGAGTTATTATGATCTTGTCTGTGAGCGAGGAATAATTTGATATCGGGAAGGAGTGTCAAACAATCGAGGTGCGTTTTCTTCTACCGGCACGCTGCTGAGAGTGCGTGGTGTTCGTTCTGAATCAGTGACACGAGCATCTTGAGAGTGACAGCTCAAGCCACGTGCTGCATGTGTTGCAATCTCATTGCTTCCGTGTAATCCACGCTGCACGAATATTCGCAGTGCAACCGTACACTCAGCGCTTCAAACGCATGTTGAGCCAGCCGAAACATCTCACTGTTTCCGTGGCCAGGCAGACTCATCTGCACATCTCATCCGCAGACATCAGCAGCTATGATCAACAGAAGGAAACAGTTATTTTATTTAACTGCATTGTGAGGATTAACATCAATTTCCAGGAGGGCTGTGGTTTTAAATGAGGTGTATTTAAACAAGAGGGATTCTGAAGGTAATGTCTCTTAATCTGCAGTACAAACCTCAAAACATCCCTGGGCTAAATGTGTAAATAACTCTGATGTGTGTTTTAGTTGTCATCAGAGTCAGAATCAGATAGGTACATGGGAATCATCCAAGTGGAGTATTTTATCTGGTAGTTTTTTCCTCTCTCAAAAGAGTGAGAAATCCATGCAAGCAAAAAGGCACAGTAACACAAAGGACTTCTAGATTTTTTTCAGTTTTTCTGTTTGTTTGTTTCATTTTACACTGGGACATACTTGCTAGAAGAAGGAGAAAAAAAGATCCTTTAAGAGAAGGTTGTTATCTGTCTGTCCCCAAAAAAACACAGTTGTGCCTTACAAAATCACGCTTGGCATCGGTCAGCCACTACATCTCCTTCCACTGAGGCAAACAACCTGCCCACGTAGCAACCAGCCCTAACTTGTGTCACAATTAAATTTTATTTTATTTTATTGTGAGATGTGGTTCTGATAAAAAGAAGTTACAGCCCAGAGGAAGTAGCTGAGATTTAATACCTGACTGCCCACCAGATGAACATCTTATAATATGTTTACTGGTTTGTGTTTGTACATCTGGGAGAATTAATCCTGAGAAAATGCGCTAAATGAAAACAAAGTCCAAAAGTAGATGAGAAGCCAACCTACACAATCTTTTTAAACTCAAACACACAAAATTTCATAGCTTTTCCATGATGTTAGGTGAGCATCAGTGTCTGACCAGTCTAAAGTAATCTCATGGTGTCTTTTAAAAGACATGCCTGCTCTGCAATCACTCCAAATGTAGCAATCAAAAACAAATTTTGACACCAATTAAAGATCCCACAGCATTCTTCAGATGAGTCTAGCTCTCAGCTGAATGTGTCACTGTGTACAGATGATTTTGCCTCAAATCGTGCTCATGTCTGACCTTTTTAATTAGAACAGAGCCAAATTAATCCACTGGCTCTACTGTACAATGTGGGTGAACGAAACAGAATATATTTTAGCATAATTACCTGTAAATTCATTTGAAGTTTGGAGCTCTGTTTATTCATGCTCCCATCCCTCACGACCCGGAGTTATCCGCCTCTATTAATTGTTTTCCTGGTTTCATGCATAGGAGGAAGGCGTCCTGTGGTGTCAGATCAATTCTTGGCGCTGTTGTGACAACCCCACACCACCTGACCATACGGAGGGCAAGAGACAGAGACCATGTTTCAAATTTTCGGCCCGTTTTCAGCGGCCCGACTGTCGGCATAGAGTTATGGAAGCATGGCCATATATTCACCCTGTGAAGGTCAGTCTGCTCTGAGGTGCTTAATGGTTTCTGTCATGTCTGGCCTTATCCAATCTCAGCATGATTAAAATGCTTTATTCTCAGAGTTTTACAAAAGGGAGGCACTCCAGAGGTGTGAATGTGCATTGATAAGACAACAAGCAGAGCGATCAAAGACGTAACAGCACTTTGGATATTGCAGGCAGAGGGTCAGGGCTGGTCTAGGCTGAGTCACGTTTTACACCAGGGCCGCTGCAGTTGAGAGGCAGAGATTAATCTGTGCTTTAAATAATCGCTGTGTTAATTGGGTAGTGCTCATGAGAGGAATGCAGATAGCGTTTCTAATTTTCCTCAGTGTAAAAACAGAGTGATTTAATTTACATCAAATAATCAAACAAAACACCGGCTGTAATGTATCCATGGTACATCCTAAACACAATAAAGGTTGATAATGATCCAGTCGAACGTGCAATGTGATGAGGAGGGGGAGCTATGCTACTTTCTGAAGGACAAATTTATGGCTGGGTGATTGATTTATTCATAAACAAGACACCATAGACAAATTACATTTGTCATACTGCACTACATGAACTATACAGCCAGGTACTTAAACCCACTCCCCAATTATTCACCTAAAACAGGTAAGTATCAATCAAAGGGTCCATCCCCCAGAGCATTTTGGCCCGCTGTCCATCATTTCTCCCATACACATCCGTGATTCATGCATCTGAAAAAAGTTAAAAGCAAATCATACAAACCTAACAGACTGTGTGCAATGGTTTCCTGAATCTGTGTGCTCAAATTCAAGTTATAAGGACCCAAAGAATTCAAACAAGACCTCCAACTGTCAATTATTTCTCGTATAAATATCCATTATTAACACATCACAAAAACTACCATTGGTAAGCATACAAAAAGAACATACGATGTACATCATTGTTTCCAGAACATGCATGCTGAATTTGAGGTCCTAAAATGGTAGGAAATTCAAACTGGACTACACAGTGTCAATCACTTTTCCTATAGACACGCACAACCTTAACCCTAGCTCTAGCCCTAACAATAACCCCAAAGATTAAGCACCTGAAGTGCAGTAAATTTTACAAATGTGACTTTCCTGTGTTACTAGTCTAAAGAAAGCTGGATGGAAATCATGCTGGATGATGACCTCACAAGACCAGAGTCCAGCAGCCATGCTATACTGGGAATTGGGACATCACCCTCATCTCAAACTGACCATGGGATCTGAGTACAGCAGTGTAAAGAGTTCTAAAATCTCAATTCATGATGTTATATACATTTGAAATCCCCATCCTCCATCCTCCCTGGTGACCCATTAAACCACAGTGGGATGCTGTGGACTGTCTTGCTAGATGTAATGATATTTATCCCATGGACACATTAGCAAGGGCATCGCACCACCCCCCCCCCACCAAAACTAGTGGCCAGATGTGGAGGGTGGGGGATCAGCGATCTGGAACAGATGGCGCACTGTGCCTGTGCGGGTGTATTTTTGGATTACATGGTGGCAGCGGGCACGACACCGACCCGGGACGTGGAGATCCACATCTGCACTCCTGACTCATAACGAGAGCACTCTGCAGACCGCTACCGGACTGGCTCATGAGTTGGAGGTGAGGAGAAGAAGATATTGAATGCCCCACAGAAAGTGAGATAATATCACAAGTCTCTTTTTATTTAATTTCTCTTATACTGTTTAACGTTGATTTTTCATGTTGTTTATATTATTCATAGATCGCTTCCGAATAATAAATATTAACTTGTGTGTTGAGGGGGGTTGTGAGAGGCAGGTAAAGGACACCTAATATACCCTTTCCACAGACATGAACTCTAGTAAACCTAGCATTGCACTGACCACTGCACTGTAGTATTTATTCAATGCGTTCACTCATTAAGTGGGTCATGGGATTGGAAGGTTCGGGAGCCCCTGGCACACAATAATGTAACTGATAGTGGGGATCACCACAGATGACTAAGAGACAGAATCTCCCATTACTAGATACTGGGGGCCTGAAATGTTGTCAAACACACTGTCCAGTTGCAATCCTTGACTGCACACTGACAGGCCCCTCCAGAGTCTTCGGGCCTTATAACCAGTGTCAATGAAAGCCATCTTCACTTGAACAAAGAGTGTAATTGCGGCTTCAAACTTCACAGGGAGACAAAGCCCAGCTGCCACTCTGTGATGCAGTGCACTTCAACTGGCTGTCTGCTGTCTTATCATAGGTTGTCATCCACAAATCAGCAGCAGCTGCTTCAAACACACAGTGCCCCTGCCTCCTCCTCGTGTGTGAGCTGGTCTGACAGGTACAGTTGGTTTCATTCCAGAGGCCGCAGATGTTTCAGTGTTTGTTTTGTTGTTTTCTCCCCTCACAGAAAATGACTGAATACCCCTCTGTGTATTAGATTTTCACTTTTGAAGTGATAAGCTGTTTATGTGAGACACAAAGGGAATTGACACAGGCTTATTCAACACACAGTACTGAGATGTCAGTTGAAATGCATTATGCAGACTACATGCTTCTGACTTCACTCTCTATTTCTCGGCCGCAGAGCTCTGCCTCAGCCTGCTCTCATTTACAGTTATTTCACATTATACATTTATTTATTAAATTATCACATTACATGAAATTTGGTTGTTTATGTGTTGGGGACAAGTCCCCACTTGGACATTGGTGTATTACTGACAGAGATCAGATTCATAAATTTCCCCATTTGTGGCTATGTATAGTGTGTTTTTTATGTATGTATGTGTATGCAATATATACATTACATATACATTAAAAACAAACCATAGAGATTCACAATGACAATTATGAATTATTATAAATTTCATCATAAAACACTTTTGACTCATAGACTCAAATTTGAGAGGGTTGTATATAAAAAATAATGTCAGTCTTTAAAATGGAATGGATTTGGGCAATACAACAAAGAGGATACAGTTCACAAATTAACACAACATTTCGTTGTTTTGGTTCAGCTATGGTGAGTAAGAATAGCAAGCCTGTGTAATCAACAAGTTTGTCTTCTCAGTTCACAGCCATTTTTGAGACATTCTGTTTAGAAATGTGTTAGTGGCACAACTCGCTTCACTGTTATGTCAATAAAGCTCACTTTGAATTTAGCATTTTAATTGACTTTGAAAGACAAAATACCATTTAATATAGCTTGACTCTAAGGTTTGTGCCTCAGCTAGAAGCAAAAAAAAAAAAAAAAAAAGGTGGAATCTTTTACCTACTGGCCGAGTGACCATCTCTGTAATAATGAGACTCCCTACTGGCTTGGGGGAGTCAATGCATGGGTTACCATGGCAATAAAGTGGCTGGCTGCTGTGTGGAACACAGGCGTGGGTTCTGGGATGTAAAAGAGAGCAAAAATAATCTGTAGTTTACTATAAATGGATCTCCCTCCCTCCCTCCCTCCCTCTCTCTCTCTCTCTCTCTCTCCCTCCCTCTTTCAGTCTCCCCTCTAGCATACTAACAGCCATGCTGACTCATTTAGCCCCACCTCCAGCGAACACATCACCCTCTCTGCTTTTATCTGCTGTCACCTCATTTCCCGTGTTTTTAATGCACCACTCACTCACTCACTCATTCACTCACAGCACTTTGTTATTCACATTGGAATACAGTCCAGTGGTTCAGAATTTCACACCAATCCCCCTTCCACAGTCTGCATTCTCTAGCTTTCTTTCACCTTTTTCATTTGTCAGCTCTCTCTCTCTGTATGTGATAATTAGATAAAAATGCAAAATCACACTTCTCCTGTGATGACTTCTGGGTATTGAACAAGAATAGGCAAGATTACGTTTTTTGTCCATCTGAGCCCCATGGATAAGAGTAAAATACAATAATGACCAAAGGTTAAAGGTCAAAGCATTTTGAACTAACTTGCATGTATTTTAGTATTGTGCCTATGACGCTTTTCCCAAGGGTGACCTGCAATTGAAATATTATCAAGCACAGCTGAAGCAAACGGTACATAATAAGTATTTAACGTATAAGTGGAACTGTGAAGAATGCAATGCAAAATATATTAGGCAGTGCACTTTTTCATGCATGACATCGTATTCACATATTGTGGAATGTGTGATATTTCTACAGTACATGCATAGGTGCATGATAGTCACATTTAGGGTTTCACGCTTTGCCATCTTTTTTCTCTTGCTTATTCGTTAGAAGATAATCAGGTTCTCCAGTGCCTGATACATCCATGACCAGCGCGGTAATATCGCAAGTGTCAAAGTCTAACATCGTTTCTCCACAGAAACCGTTTCTCAATCAACATGCATTGGCCAATTCCTACCTAATCGTCAGTTAAGGTTAAACGTTCATCGTAGCAAAGTACCAACTCTGTATTGAACTGCGTAGTCTCAGTAGTCTCATGAATTGTTACCAGGAATTAAACGTTAAATATTTACAGAGAATCACTCGCTGAGTAGGGAAAACATGCCCTCTTGCGATAAATGGTTGAATTACAACAACCGGCGTAACAATGTACTAACGGAAGCACATGCTAATCATTTTTACTTGCAAACATGTTAAATACAACCGTCAAGTTATTTGTACGCAGATTACAGGTTACCCCCAAACCCTGAAACGCATTAGTGTTTTCCACGTTAAACTGTGGTATTATCCCGTAACTGTTAGGATGCTCGAGGTGTACCTTTGACCTCCGCCCACTAGACGTCCTCAGTTAAATTTGTACATCTGGCCGCTGTGTTTTGGTCATGTGACAGGAACATCGAGTTGGAAGTTCAGCGAGACAAGGAAGCGCATACTGTTGTTTTTACACCCGTGATGCTGACATCTAAGGGGAGGAGAGCAGAAAATAAGCACAAACGAAGCGGCGATAAACAAATACCTGGCTTGCTGGCTGGCCGGCCAGCCAACTTTTCCTGTCACGCCACCACCGACACAGTATGCGTTCGGACGCTGGTGACTCGTTAAAATATGTGCACCAAAAGAGAGCACCTCAGTTAGCAAGACTAGCGATCAAATTCACTTGCTATGTTAGTTTCGGTTACAACCTTGCCTACGCCTCTCTTTGCGTGTAGCTAGCTGACTGCCTGCGCGGTGACATTTCTGTGTAGCTACTCTTTCTCGCACTAACTGGAAGGATATTGTAAACTAACCAGCGGATGATTTCTGGGATACGTTCCACATCTTATTTCAGACGCTTTAGTTTGTCGCTAACGTTTTACTACCTGACAAGGACAAGTGTCTCGGCAGTAGTTTCTGTCACCATGGGTTCAAATTACCCCTACACTCCGATGTGCTTGTGAAGCGCGTTTGAAAGCATCCACAAACAATGGTAAGTTTCCTACGCTCGGCAGCTAGCCAAGAAGCTTTCTAACTACTACAGCAGCTATCTGACATGGTAGACTGGCTAGTATGTAATTTTGAAGGGGCTTGTTCCAACTAAATATTTTAAGGCGGACGTATGGTTAACTAGTCAAACTAGTATGGAGATCACATTTTTCCTCCAACTACCTGTATCAGTTCAGTACCCACCTACTTTTCTAATGCGAATATCCCGTCAGAGCTTTTCCAGTCCTTGTCAACATTGATTGCTGGATAGAGGCTACCCGGTTAGCCAGCTAGCTTCTATTTCCAGATATTAATAGTCACATTTCATGCTCTGTCTGAAAGCGGACATTGTGGCAGCATGGACAGACAGTTGTTCTAAGTAGCATAGTTAGCCAGCTACTAGTATTTCACTTTAGAGAAAGGGAAAATGCTAGTCAGTTAGCCACGATCGAATGCCTTTTGCACGTCGTAGCCTGAGTTTCACTATCGATTCTAGCAAGCGTAACACCGTCATGATGACAAGACTAATTAGGTCAGAGTGGCTCCTTTTGCATCTGAAATACTTTGATAAGATGACTCTCGTGTAATCAGTAAATTTCACGTAGAATCAGCCACTCCTTCACTCTTCAGGGAGGAAACGAAATCCACACGACGAAGCTTGAGTTTTTCATAAATAGTAGGTTTGACCTTAATGGTGGATCAAACCAGTACTTGTTGATTCTGAAGTGGATAGTTGGGGTGGGCTTTGAGTAGTGTGTGCTTGAGTGAGTGAAGTTTATTAATTTGTCTCTTTGGCAGGTTGCAGAAGTTGGAGAGTGACCTCTGAGTCCCCCCCCCCAAGCCTGTCCTTTGAACCCCCAGACCCCCCTCCCCACTTCATCCCACCCCACCCCCCCTTTACCCCTCTGACCCTCATCATGTTGGAAGGTCTTGTTGCCTGGGTACTCAACACCTATTTGGGGAAATATGTCAGCAATCTTAATACAGACCAGCTTTCCATTGCTCTTCTCAAAGGTACTCATAAACTGTAGATTTGTTTGGGTGTTTTGTGCATGGACAAATATATATACACACACACACACACATATGTATATATACACATACATACAATTCAATTTATATATTTATATATTGTATATGGTAGTCTATGTTATATATATGTGTACAAATACATATATGTAGTTTGTGTGTTTTTTTCTAAAAGGTTATAAGAGTGTATATGCATATAAATGCATTAAAGGGTATTATTGTTTGTGTGCATTAAGGGGGGCCACATGTCTAGCTGAGTGTGTCTCTGGTTCATTTGTGTGTGTGTGTGTGTGTGTGTGTGTGTGTGTTCAGGGGCAGTGGAGCTGGAGAACCTTCCTCTCCGACAGGATGCACTGCGAGAGTTTGACCTCCCCTTTGAAGTCAAAGCGGGTGAGTGTCTGAGCCCAGAGGCTCCAGTGATGTCAGTTATCCTCCGCAGTGGCTCTTGCCACAAAGTGTCCAATGGAGTGGAGATGAGATTTGTTCTCTAACATACTTTCCATTAAAGAAATCATAATGAGTACATCTGTCTGTCTGAAGAATGGCTAAGCAGGTAGTCATTGCTTTATGTCTTTGAATTACTTTCATTTTAAAACATCAGTTCCAGATCTTACAGAGAACATAAATATAGTAGATGTGGTGGGAGACAAGTCTTGCATAAATAAAAGAAAGGACAGCAGAAAATGAACAAAACTGCAGTGATGGTTGTGCTTGCTTTCTGTGTAGGCAGTGCACTCAGTTCTGTTTTTCTTCTGCATAGAATATCACATCACAGGAATGTCAGCAGACACGTATATCAGGCAGAGTGGCCTCATCTGCTGATGGCGTGTGTGTTATGGCTGGTGCAGAGAAAAGCACATTGCTTCCTAGTATGGCTATGTGCTGTGTTGCACTCTGCATTGTAATGAGTTCAGAACTTTTTTTTTAAAAGAATGTATTTATGAAGTAAAGTCTCCAGTGCAGTTTGCTCTGTGATGATAATGCAGTGCTACAATTGTGTCACCACTGAGTCTCAGCACAGTTGAATTGAACAGCGATGGGGCAAGTTACATTTCAAATCTGAAAGCAAGTTTTACTCCATTATGCTGTGCTCCAGGTTGTGGTCACAAAAAGGTCTGGCACCTGAATAATTAGTATCCTGTAATTTTAATAACTCTAGGCTCTAATAAACTCTAATTAAGTACAAGTGTAGCAGCGTTGTTAGCTTGGTATGGCATTTGAAAAGCCTCTATCCTTCCTCCAGGCTTCATTGGGAAGATCACCCTCCAGATCCCGTTCTACCGGCCGCACAGCGACCCCTGGGTCATCTCCATGTCCCAGCTGAACCTGATCATCGGGCCCGCCCGTCTCCAGGAGTACGATGAGCAGCGGGAAAGGGAGGCGGAGCAAGAGCGCAAAAGACAGCTGCTGCAGGCGCTGGAGGACAAGTGGAAGGTGAGAGTGGATAGAGACTCAACAGGTTAACCCCTCACAATGCATGCCTACTGCGAGCAGGAGTCAAAGCTGCATGTCCTCCTTTGAGTCATAATGTGAATGGTATTTAAGCAATGCTGAATATTGTAATCTCTTCATGGATTAGATGCCATTATCCAGGGTGACATCCACGGCATGAGATAACTATGGTAATAAATGCATCATAAAACCAGACTCATGAAAATATATTAGAATAACAAAAGATCATATTAGAAACACTGCAATAAAAGGCTATGTGGAATAATTTTGATACAGTACAATTTAAATTATAATGGTTCAGTAAGAAAAGCATTTCCAGGGTTGTTAGATGAAAATTTCAAAGGTTGTTAAAATGTTCAAGAGCAAGGCAAATGAAAGTTAGTAAATGAGGCATGGACTGAACAGCGACTAGAGAGCAAGGCGAATGCTGAAGTCCTGTTTCAAGAAAAGTTGTTTCTCCAGGAGATGGCGAAAGGCAGAGAGAGACTACGCCGTTCTCATGTTGACCGGCCGTGCACTCCACCAGTGGAGAGCAAGAGAGGAGACAGAGACAGAATTAACATCAGGAGCAGGGAGGGACAGGATAGTCTGCCAGGCGATGTACTATGCCACTTTTTCTCTCCGTTTTAGACGGCCAAATTTGACTTTACCCAAAAGAGATAAATACAGTGATGTTGTTTTGATGTTGAGCAGTGCTTCATATGGAAAGTGCATTTGTCACATGATAGCTGTACTGTGAGGTTTAATGCCTCTGTATTTTTCTGTCATATACTCTCTTTGTGATTTTTTGTGCTGCTCACCATAAGCTTCCCAGTATTAAACACCTTGTAGCATGATGCTTTGACCTTTGATTTGCTCCTCTTTTCCCCAGAGTGAGTGTGAACAGAAAGGCGAGTCTTACTGGTACTCTGTAACTGCTTCTGTAGTTACCAGAATAGTGGAAAACATCGAGGTAAGCTGTGGGGTGCCTTCATTTATTTTATCATTTCATCATTTTGTCATCGTTTTATTAAATGAACAAGCCAGTTAAATTTTCGTGTACGACACATTCAGAAGGGTTTTAGAAATTGCTAGCTGAATATTGCAGTATTAATATCAGGGTGTGAGAGATGTATTTTTTTATATGAATTTGAATCAGTAAAGTCTGCAGCCATGTTGAATAGAATGTTACTCATTTGTTTCCTGCTACGGTCCTCCCTGTAGCTGAAGATTCAAGGGGTTCACTTGCGATTTGAAGACAACTTCTCCACTCCTGAAAAGCCATTTTCCTTCGGCGTGTGCATTAAGAACGTGTCTGCACAGAATGCTTCCAAAGAACCGGTGAGCTGCTGTTCCGAGGTTCCAGAAGGTTTCCAGTGAGTATCGGCCAGCCAATCACAGGTTGTGGGGTCACAGGAGCCATTCGGATGTTTTTCCCTCCCTGCAGGCAGAGAAGCTCCTGAGGCAGAAGCAGCTAGAGATAGAGGAGTTCAGTGTGTACTGGGACACGGAGTGTTGCGTGCTGGGAGATCTCCCCACAGCTGAGATCCAGGTAAACCATCAAGCGCAGAGCACGGCTGAGAAATGGGTGATTGATATCGCTCTATTTTTGTCTCATGAATGGATGAACAGCAAATATTAAGGCGGCACTATGGGCAATGGCAAAGATGAGCTTGCTAGAAAAAAAATGACTGCACAGCAACCAGTCAATTTTCCAGCTGTGCCGCAGAAGCGACCTGTTGTCAGCTTCATTGCAGCGTGCACAGTAGTGAGCTAATTGGTACTGCGAGATAATTAACTTCTAATTATTAAGCTACTTTGGGATGAGTAACTTGTAGCTTCAGCTTGCTCAGATGTGGAAAATAGTTTTCCCCATGACGGACTATCTCGGTAGTATAACACGGAGCTGCCTTTTATTAATAAGCATGAGGTTTGCATGCGCTGTAACCTGTGCCTTTTTTAATCATTATTCTGTGTTGTCGCTCCCATTGAATCCCATAGGAGGCCATGACGAAATGCATGCAAAGCCGAGAACACCAATACATCTTTGAGCCTGTGTGTGCCTCTGTGCTGCTCCGGAGGAACGCCTCCAAAGAACCCCTGAGGTCCCGCCACACCCCACGAATTGGTGGCCAGGTGCAGCTGGAGCCCCTGTCTCTGCGCCTGTCACAGGTACAGCTCCACCCCACGGGGCTGCTCTCATGTCAGCACTGGGGTTCAAAGGGAAACAAACGGCCATAATACTGCGATGAAGAGCGGTTGGTGTCATTCTGAATAGAATGGCCACTCTCAGGAGTGGTTATCCTACGTTTACATTGTACTGTTTGAGACCAATCCATCGTTTGTTAGGTCCAGTACCAGCAGATCATGGCCTTCCTCAAAGAGTTGGACCGCAGGGAGAGAGAGATGCTGTTTCGCAAATGGAGGCCCAAAGTCCCTGTGTCTGGAAAGTGAGTCATTGTTTATACAGTCATTATGATTATGAGCTGCAGATCTGTCTTCTCAAAATCCCAAAATGCTGGACGATTTCCAGCAGAGGGAGGATATCTTTCCTCAGTGACCACCAATGTCTAGTGCCTACCTGTTTGATACATGAGCCATTTAATGCCAGTATACTCCACTTGTCAGCTGTAGCACGAAGGGAGGGATGTATGTAGCCAATTGGTGCATTTTTACTTTACTTATTGGGCAGACTTTTCCAGGAAGGCTTATAGAACAAAACAAGAAATGTCAGGAGAGGCAATGTTAAGAGTGAATACACAGTTTTACCTTGTTTTATTACCAAAAACCACACGATCATCAGCAGTTTCAAGTTCACATTTACATAGATTGCTTCGTATTTGAATTTATTGGACGGAGGACCTGCCATATTTTTCTGAGGCCTTGCTCGATATCAGGCTCATGGTATGTGTTCGTCTCTCCCTTTTTACACTGTTCCATTGTTGGTGAATGACAGCTGTCTGTCTCCTCCAGCTGCCGGCAGTGGTGGATGTTCGCCATCAATGCCAACCTGAGTGAGATCCGGGACCAGCGGATGAGGGGGAACTGGGATTTCGCCCTGCAGCGGGCCCGGGACGCCCAGCTATACACACACCTCTACTTCCAAAGGCTAAAGGGGTTACCCCTCAGTGCACAGGAGAAGGTGAGGCGGTCTCCGCCAGCTCCGATACTGAGTGCACTGTGCATGCAATGTCCATTTCTGGTTCCATTAGTGTTTAAGGAACTGGGACTGCTGTTGGTCTGAATCCCGGGTAGACCATTTTAATCAGTGATTATCCGGCTGTGTAAATGGATAATATGTTCAAATATGAGCGCAGTAAGCAGCCCTTGATGAGATGGGAGTCTGCAGAGAAAGACAATAAATACATTAAATCATAATGACATGCACACTGTGCTAACCCTGAGAATCATCAGACAGGCCAGAGTAGAACTGTACCACTGTGTGCGCTTTAAGTTTGTTCAGTAATTTTGTTGTAGAAAATGAGCACATAAATATGAAAATAAGAACCATACAAATTGATCCAAAAAGTTAAGTCGGAGTTCATTCTGAAAGTTCTCGCCTGAAGTTAGACCCTCCATTTTACTTTTTTTAATTCCATGATTTATTTGCAGGATTTACGAGCGGGGTGCATTAAGGGAATGTAAATGTCAGACGTTCAAAGCAGAACGTGTGGACTGAGTGCCATATTAAAGCCACATGTTAGCTGTTAGCAGGAGGGCCCCTCACTCTGCAGTCAGTTAAGGGCAGGAAGTGAGCTGGCTGGACGCAGACACAGGACGTTGGCTACAACAAAAATAGAGCAGCAGCTTCTGCATCAGGGCCGTATGACCCAGACTGAGAGGACAGAGCAGTCCTCTCGTCGGTGCCGCTTTCGCCAACTCTGATCCCAAGATCACGATATGACAGAGACAGGAAGGACAAAGGCAACAGTCACTGTTTGACGTGCTGGTATAACCTTGAACCGAAAGTCATTGACCGGTTCTGTTGCAATGTAAAAACAATCAGTCATTGGAGTGGAACCTGGGTGTTCATTTAATAGCAGTTCGGCTGTGGAAATGGTTTCTAACAAGAGTTCCTATACAATTAGAAGTATGAATTTCACTTATTTTTAGGAAGTTTTAGGAACTTAGTTTTAGGAAAAAAAAACAACGTCACCTTGCCAATCAGTGCAGTCAGCAAAAGTTTTATAGGTCATGTGTTTGCATGCTGATTGGCCAGTGGATGGACACTGCTTGGTCACTTCCTTTTGGCGTTAGTAGGTGGTCTGTGGAATGAAATTTGTGTTTACCCTTCTCCTTTTCATTCGCTTCACTGTTGTTCTCATTTATGTTAAGCCAGTGACGTTGAACCCCACAGTAAATCTGGTGACATATGATCGCTGGCCGTTCTCACTCTGTGTCCTGAGGCACATGTGCTTTCTCTGAACAGGCTGAGCTGGAGAGAGTGGAGGACGAGCAGGACCTTGAGGAGCTGAAGAGCCTAAGGGAGATTGTCCATGACCGCTTCCGCAAGCAGGAGGAAATCGCAGAGGCAAGCTAAGATGATTTGCACAGGGGCTTTGAGGGAATTAGTATCGTCAAGGTCTTTGCAGAAAGCGCATGTGGATGAGAAGTGAGTCTAGCATCTGTGCTAGAGAGGCACATTGTTGATCAGCGCGACTTACCTGTCTGCTGATTCCATTAAAAGTCCCCAAAGCGTGAGTGAGTCAAGTGTTTCCTGTGCTTAATGTTATTATTCTCAGAGCAAGATGGACCTTGGGCTCTTGCAAGTTTATAAAAAGGGTCATATGATTATTGATTGCACTAACTGCCACCATGAAGTGCTGTAATTAAAACCAGAGGTAGAGTTGAAGCCAATTCCCCGAGCCTCTCAAGTTTTCAGTTGTTGGTCCACAATATTCATAGCCCTTTTATTGTGTCTGTTTAATGGGTCAGGTTCCTGAAGAGAAACCGACCCATTAAACAGAAACTGAGGAGTTGTGACGTTGGCTCCAGCTAAGGAAGGACTGTTGCTCTGTTGCAGCTACCTTGTCACCTGACCACCTGTCACATGACGTGTCACATGACCCTGTGTCTCCCCTTCCCTGCACACAGAGTGTGAGAGATGCTATATCGGATCCAGCTTTGTCCTCACCGTCCCGCTCCATCCCCAAGAGTGGCAGCTCTGGCATGATCCAGTACCTGCAGTCCTGGTTCCCTGGCTGGGGTGGCTGGTACGGGGAATCCCAGGACCCAGAGACGGGCGTCGACGGGCAGACAATGTCCGCAGATGAGCTGCTGCCTGGCCAGGGCTCCTGGGACATACTGGGTCAGTGTTCAAAAGCGGTATTGCAGTTGCCTTATGAGACATGCTCATTTACATCTAGCCAAGGTACATCAATGCATATATAAGACTGCATTAACAACAGTATCGGCAGAAATAAATAAACCAGTCAATATATTGTTGATGCAACCCATATTCCAAGGTGGGATTTGAACCTGCAATCCCATGTTTGAAATCCATTGTGTTACACAGCAGGACGCCAGACAGAGTGAGGGCATTGCATTATTCAGAAAGATATGGAGAGTACAGCCCTTGTTCCCAGTAACAGCCTTGTAGTATAAGCTACACTCATGCTTTTCTCCATGTGCTTCCCATGTAGCTGACACCGAGGATCTCTTTGACCCTTTGGAGGACTCCCAGACTCTGAATACCTTCACCAGACGGGACCATCTCTTTGCCCGGCTGGACTTCCTGTTGGAGAAGGGGGCCGTCACTCTTTTCCACCAGGACAAGAAGGGCAGCACACCCCACGAGAGCGGTGTCATCCAGCTGGAGTTCTCAGGTATTATGGGGCCCTGGCTCTTTTAGTCAATTTCTGCAGCTTGCATTTTCGATGGTGAGGAGGATGGGGGGAGGGGTGTTCATTTGTCCTGAGTGTGGTTTTTTATTGTGTGGACGGGACTGTGTGATGGATGATTTGGGGTGGGTGATTTTTGCAGAAAGTGGTTCTTATTGTGAAGAGATGAGTGTAATGGATGGATTAGGTTTGGTGATTTGTCCCTACCATACTGTGCTCAATGGTTCAGGGGTGAAAGTTGGGGTGGAGTCCCTCCCTCGCTCTGAGTCCTCGCTGTTCTCCGTGAAGCTGGGGGGACTGTTTCTGAGAGACCTCACGACCCAGGGGACCATCTTCCCCTACCTTGTCTCCCCCAAACCAGTGAGAATCTTCTTTCTGTACCTTGTTCATGTTCACATCCGGACATTTATTATGACAAAGTATTTCTGTTAAACCTGGAGGAGAAGCAACACCCAGAGATCTCTAGTATGCATGTTTTATAGCTGTTGTATATCCATCCACGTGGCCTTTTCTTAACCCAGTTATTCCGCCTGTTTGTGCCTGATTATCTCGTGGGATGCCCTCAGAATCTGAACAGTAGCCTTGCATTTCATTCAGCACATCTGCATGTGTAATCTTTGGAGCTACTACATATGTTGCATATGTACGTATCTGATGTTATTATTGTATTGTGCATTCAAAGGACAAAGTGGCCGTGGCCATTAATCAGTCTTTTGGACAGCCCAGTGGCTCAGAAGCCACAAACTCAGGTAGGCATCCTTTCTCGTGGATAAATAATTTAAGTATTTTTGATAGTGGTTTATGTGTGTATTTGGGATGCTGTCATTCTATGTACCAGCAATATCACACACAAACAAAAATAGGTTATGCATTTTGTGTGTATTCATTTTACAGTCGCACTGTGTTGAGGTATGTAATATTGTTGTGGTCTGGCAAAAACAGATTTAACTCATGTCATTTACATGTCAGCTGCCAATATGGAGACGTCGGCACCCCCTGTCTTCGAGATGATATACGAACGCAACCCAGCTCGGAGTAAATTTGAGAGGCGTCTGGAGGTCAATACCAGCCCTCTCAATATCATCTACAACCCCCAGGCGATAAAGAAAGTTGCTGACTTCTTCTACAAGGGCAGGGTCCACACCTCAGGTAGAGGACCTGGTGTCTGTGTAATGACAGCTGTAGCAGAACATCACAGTGTGCACTGACATTCCAAAAAGGCATTCTGTAAGGCTGCTTGTGCATGTGTTGCCAACAATCTGCTGATGTCGTGTCTCGCAGGGTTTGGATACCAGTCAGAGCTGGAGCTCAGGGTGGCGGAGGCAGCCAGGAGGCAGTACAACAAGCTGAAGATGCAGACTAAGGCAGAGATCCGGCAGACTATCGACCAGCTGCTCGTGGGAGAGTTCATTGTAAGAATAGCTCTTCAATGGAATCGTGCTTATTTCTTTGCTAAAGTGGGAAGGAGACCTTTGCATAATGCAGTTGTCAGATGCATTACGTTCAAGTATTTTCAGCTATGGTTACCCTCTGGTGCCAGTTAAAGATTAAAGATTAAAGTATTGGATCTCCATACTTAAATGTACACGTGATTGCAGTTAAAATTTCAAAATAACTGCAAGTTTTGTGTATACTGTCAAAAACCGTACAACAGCTACAGGTGATCCAGGGGTGAAGTTTAGAACATCACTTCCTTTAAAAGAATGTAACAGTTGACTGAAATGCTTCACTTGCTGCTGGAGGTGTTGTGGCAAATTTGTACCACAGTTGTGATATGTCCTTTTCTCTGCTTCTGTGAATTTTCCCTGGCAGGAGAACAGCAAGCGTTGGACGATGAAGCTGGACATCTGTGCTCCTCAGGTGATCTTTCCTGATGACTTCCAGACAGAGGACCCCATGCTTGTGGTCGTGGATCTGGGGCGCATTCTCCTCACCAACTCCCAGGGTACGTTAATCGAGTTTCTTGGCAGTGTGATGGGTAATAATTGTTGACATTCACTTTCTGGAATCTGGAAGAGAAGTTCTTTATTTGTATATGCACACTATTTGACTTGGATACATTTCTGGCCAAATGCCAGTCTTACACATAGACTGAGAATGATCCTAAACTGGAACTAAAAGGTCTTTGGTTGCATTGTACTTTACAGCTTGGGACAGAGGGATCATAATATGGTAATGATGTTGTAACTTTGCCATTAAATTAAGGATACCTGACATTTTGGCATTTGTAAAACGAAAACAACAAACTAAATAATGAGTACATTAGTGTATTTAAATGACATCAGATCTTGTATGCTGTGTTAGGTACATTTCAAGTGCTGCCTTTCGTTTTTAATCTAACTAACGTAACTAATGTAACCTTCTAATTAATCTAATTATTTGTGTATTTTCCCATAAAGAGGACCTCAAAACAAAGTCAAAGACTGCTCCAACGGAAGGGGAGGAGTTTAGTGATGATGAGTACCAGACTCCGCTGGCTACTCCCCCAGGTTCTCCCCACCCTGAACCAGAGATGGAGCTCAAGGATCAAGGGAAGAGCCCTGAGCTGCCGAGCCTGAAGCTGGCAGAGGGCGCACAGTCCTACTGCCGAAACCTGTACGAGAAGTACTCCCTCTCCTTCAATGATCTGCAGATCATGGTGGGCCGTTACAAGGACAACTGGAAGCACCTGCAGGAGAGTGAGGTGGGGCCCACCCACGTGGTGGAGAAGTTCAACGTGCTCCTGCAGCTGGAGCAGAGGCTCCGCTACACCTCCGACCCCCAGCTGCCTGGAGCCGTACTCTCCGGCACCCTCCCGGACCTGAAAGTCCACATCAACCTGGAGAAGATGACGGCCCTGAGGAGCTGCCTGGCTCGTCTGAACAGCCCGGGGGCGGAAGAGGACAGTGACCCACGGAAGGGGGAGGGTGCCAAGTCCCCTGACCCTCTGACACTGCGCCACGAGAAGATCTTCCAGAGGGAGGACAGCCAGTGGAAGCTGCAGGGATCGACTAAAAATCTCACCCAGAGTGTGCAGACTCTAGAGCAGCACACTCGGGAGGTCCTGGTGGAGTCGCGGCTCCTCCTCGCCGAGTTCAACATCAACTACATGCAGCTGGGGGTGGAGAGTGGGGGTCGCTACATATCGGTACTCAAAGTGTTCGGCACCAACGCCCACTTTGTCAAGCGGCCCTACGATGCGGAGGTCTCCCTCACTGTCCACGGCCTGCTCCTGGTGGACACGCTGCAGACATATGGCTCTGACTTTGACCTCTTAGTGGCCTCTCACAAGCATTTGAGCTTCGATGTGCCAACGGGCAGCCTCCGTGAGAGCCAGCCCACTTCCCCCGTCTCCCCTGACCACAAGCCTCCAGAGATGTCAGATTTGCGTGGAGAAACACCCCCAGGGTTGCCTTTTGAAAAAGTCTCTCCGTATAGCTCTTTTCTCAAAGACCAGGAGGCCCTCATCAAACTGGAATACCAGTTTGTTAGCTCTGACTGTCCATCGATGAACCTGGACAGCTCCCTCCAAGTGACCTCCATGCAGGTCAATAACCTGGACATAATCTTAAACCCAGAAACAATGGTAGAGCTTCTCAAATTCCTCCAAAAGTCGTTCCCTAAAGAGGAAAGCACTTGGACTCCCTCAAGCCAGCAGCTGTCCCTTCAGCCTGATGTGGATGGTCAAGAGGAAACCTACCAGTCAACATATGACCAGAACACAGAGGTCACTGTGGAGATCCACAGACTGAATCTGCTCCTGTTGCGCACTGTTGCGACCGGCACTGTTTTGGGGGGAGAAAAGAAAGGCATGAAGATTGCCACAGCCAGTATTAATGGCACCAAGGTCAATGTCTCCATGGGAGGCCGGCTGGATGTCAATGGCTCCCTCGGGTGCCTCCAGCTGGTGGACCTGACTCAGGAGGGCCTGAAAAGCCAGTTTGTGGTCAGCATCGGGAATGTGGAAGACCTTCCCACAGCCGGAAGTATGGCCTTCTTCTCAGACACTGCAGGAACACCCTCTGAAGCTCTGAGCTTCCACCTCCTGGAGAAGTCCCAGGGCGAGTGCTCTCTGCAGCTGCAGATGGCCTCCTTGCATTACAACCATTCAGCCAAGTTTCTCAAAGAGCTCAGCCTCTCCGCCAACGAGGTGGAGGACAACTTCCGCTCCATGCTGAAGACTGCAGCCACCAAAGTTTCCACCGTGCTCGCCAACAAGACGGCGGAGTATAGCGGCATGGTGTCGCTCTTCGAGACTCCGCCCAGGAGGTCGAGGACGCAGAGCCAGAGTCACTGGACTTACCCCTTCGAAGATGAGGAGGATCTAGTCGTCACTGAACAGGAACCCAGCTTAGACTCCTTTATGGTCAAACTCACTCTAAATATCAGCATTGACTCTCCTGTGGTTTCCATCCCTCGAAAGCCAGGTCATCCTGAGCTTCTGGTGGGCCATTTAGGGAGCATAACGATTCAAAACTTTGTGGCTGGCCAGAACAGCTCAGAGAGAGAGAAGCTGCAGGTGGAGGTGAAAGACATTCGGCTGTACTCCCTCAACACTAGTTATTTGGTCCAGCGCAAGGCCACTCGGTCAGACTCTACCTCTTCCTCAAAGTTCTCGCCCTCCCACAACGGGAGTGTCAGTCAGGACGAACTGCAGTTCACTCGCCATGACTTCTTTGAATCCCTGAGCCGTGGCAAAGGTAAGACAAACAAATCTTTTGCTTTGTAAAAGATGGACTTAATTAATTGAGCAGTGGTATTTGAGGACTCATAGGGGGAATTATGTCTTCCTGTCAAAGTTACTTAACTGTTTCCCTGGTATTCAAACTGAGTATTGAATTACCCATCATTGTAAAATTGTATCTCAGTACCTGTAGGAGTTATTTTGAATTGACATTGAGGATAGAATGACAAACCCAAAATGTTCTCTTTTGTAGTGGCAAGTGTTTTGTTGTTTTTGTTGTTTTTTCATTCAAACAAAATTTTGTGTTTTGTTTGAACACCGGAGATGATGAAAAATATTGAAAAAACCATTGAAGAGGTTACTTTTTAAAGTTTTGTTTAATTTTATGCACAAGAGGACAAAAACCGACAACAAACACATTAAGAAAGAGATGTAAATGCCAAATGATACTCTGGCAGAGGGATTGAATGGTTGAATGAGTAGTTTGAGTAGTTTAGAGGGTTTGAATCTGTAACCGTGTCACATGGTGGGTAACATAATGACAGTGCAACGGCATGTGGCACCTCATTTGATGGGAGTTTGGGGAGGATGAAAATGGCAGGTAGCTCAGCTGAAGATATGGTGGGAAGCAGCAGTCATTTTTCCCTGTTTCACAGCCTTTCACATCCTGAAGGACACCACTATCCAGTTCACCGTGGAAAAGGTCCCACTTGATGAAGACACCCAGTTCACCTTTCTCACGTGTGATGAGCCTTTTCACAGCTCAGGGCTACTGAGAGTGGAGGGCAAGTTTGTCAACCCTGTGCAGGTAAGATGCCATTAGCAGTATCAGGGGTCGTGCTGAAGCTGTGTTGATTTCTTTTGGATGCCGGTGTCTGTTCCTTTAGCTTTTTCCTTGTTTGTGAAATTAGGCTCAGAGGAAGACACGCTTAAATCGCTTAAATTGCTTAAATCATTATGAAATACTTTGCAGTTAGACTGAATACAGATCATATTTGGTGTTCATTAAAAAGTGTCTTTTGTCGGTCTCAAGATCTGTTAATTACTGCTGCAGTAGAATTTTGCAGTAGAAAAAATCAGAATTTTAGCTGGTGGCTGTTTCTTCAGACCTGTGTTTTTCCTCTTACTTTTGTAGGTGTTTCTGGCTAAGTCTGTGTATGAGCAGGTGCTGCAGACCTTGGACAATCTTTCTTTCATTGACGAGCAGCGGGCGACGCCCAGCCAGCCCCCAACCCCACCTCCTCCCACCCCCTCCTCCACTAAACCCCACCGCTTCCCAGACCCGCAGGGTGGACTGTTTGCACGTGACCCTCCCCTCTCAGGGCTGTCCTATGCCTCCCTGTCCTCTTCCCTCTCCACCCCCATGCCCCTGCAGGCCCACAGCCCCCCGCCCCAGCCCCCCTCTTTCACCCAGGTACGAGCTAATTTCCGCGTGGCGGAGCTCCAGGTGCACCTGAGTGCCGACCTGAGCCAGGGCTCGCAGGGGCTGGTCAGCCTATGCTTCCAGGACCTGGAGGGGGACTTCTCCAAAGACCACCCCCACTCCTTGGCCGTCCAGCTCACCCTCCGCTCCCTGCTGATGGAGGACCTCCTGGAGCCCAATCCCGACTCCAAATACAAGCACCTTATGGTGTCCCGGGGTGCTCCCAAGCCCTCCACCTTCAGCCCCAAGGAGTACCTCTCTCAGTCTTGCCCGTCCCCCTCCAATGCACAATTCCCCGAGATGCCCCGCTCCCTCCCCGCCCAAATGGAGGAGGCGCAGAACGTCTTCCAGTTCTACCAGAGGCACCCCAGCACATCAGCGGCGGCAGCCCGAAAGAGCAAGAAGGACCCAGAGTGCCCCAGCACCCCGCCACCCTCCCCCACTCGCAACACCCCATCCCCACACCCTGGCCCGGACTTTGATGATTCCCTAGTCCACATCAACGTCCTCCTGGTGGACCGGCGCCACCCAGAGTTCAGGAGCCGTTACGGCAGTGTGGGCCGCAGTGTGGATGTGGACTTCAACTGCCTAGACGTCCTCATCACCCTGCAGACCTGGGTGGTTATCCTGGACTTCTTCGGCATCGGCTCCACTGCCAACAACCACGCGGTGCGAGTGCCCTCCGCCTCCCCCCAGCCTATGCCTGGACACCCGCTGCCGTACCCCGACTCAGACGACCTCTACTCTGAGAACAGTGAGGAGGAACCCCCAGAGGCAGTCAACACCAAGCTTGACCTAAAGGTACCCCAGCCACAGTGCATTGTAGTGTTCCCACAAGGGGAAGACCCAGGCCTTCACTCTCGCCATCACAAGATCAACTGCAGAGACTGTAGAAATGATACTTCCACATAAATGGCATGGCATTTTCGTCAGGGTTCTTCACATTTGTTTCCATTCTTTGTCTGGTATAGAAATACTTTCATATTTAAACGAACTTTACTGTATTTTTCACAGGTCCATTCCCTGACTCTTATTCTCAATAAGAAAACCAACGAGCTTGCTAAGGCCAGTGTTTCCAAACTGGCTGCCCACTTAGAACTGATTGGTATGTATTAATGTGTAGTTATAGTAGCATTGGTTTATGAATGTTTAACAGAGTCAGAACAAAATATCTCTTGTCCTTCAGTGTGGTAAGTAACTGCCTGATATCGACAGAGACTTGACCATGCATTCATGCATAGAGCATATAATTTGTACTTTCTGTGCCTGTTGTTTTGGATTGCATTTCCTGATTTCATGGTGAGCATCCTGTGTTACAGAGCGAGACCTGGCTCTGCAAGGCAGTCTGGGTAGCCTGTCTCTCAGTGATCTGACCCCACACGGTGACCTCTACAGGGAGCGCTTCACCACACGGGGTGGAGAGGCCCTGGTCTTCAACATCCACAAGTAATTTCAGTTTTAGCAAGTAATTTTGCTTTACCAACATTAACAGGCTGTTTCACAGCTGTCACTGGTATAAGACATTATGTCAAATATATAGAACTTATTTTTATTTGAAGACATTTAGGTTGCCTTTATGGTGTCATGATGGAGGCAGCAGTTTGCTTCGGGTGCTTAAAACATAGCATGTAAGTGACTTGCATACGTAGTTGTTAACTGGTTCGGACAGGTTGAGTTTTTTGGAGGGGCTCTAGGGAGCATTTGTGGGTCATAACGTAGAGCTGTGTTCTGTCCTTGCAGATACGGTGAAGCAGATCCTTTTCTGGAGCGTGACTACGATATGAAGGTGTCACTGCAAATGGCATCGGTGCAGTATGTCCACACCCAGCGCTTCCAGGCCGAGGTGGTGGCCTTCATCCAGCACTTCACCCAGCTGCAGGACGTGCTGGGGAGGCAGAGGGCCGCGGTGGAGGGCCAGGCTGTGAGTAGGCCTCTTTCGTATGGAAAACGTTTTTGAAATGGCGGTTCACATCTTTTTCCTCTTTAAAGTGTCAACAGGAAGAATCCATGTGAAAAATGGATGTGTATAAGCCAGTTTACAGGACAACCACGAGAGATACTCGCTCTTGCAGGAGGGTTCTCAGATCATCCTACAGGAGTTTAGATGCCCTGTGCATCTGTGTTGTCTGCTGTCTTCTGTACAGCTGAAAATCCTGCAGAATGTAAATGGGCGGTTATGGTCCGACGTGGGCTGTGTAAACGCAGTATGTTTTTAAAACGATGCTGTGCCATTGTAAAGGCCACTGTGGATGGTGGGTGTCTGTGGTGAGAAAGCTTGCCCTTTTTACGACAGCAGAGGTGTTTGTGATCTATCAGCAGTTCTTTTCTTTTGCGGCTTTTAGTGCTGGCCAGTGAAATATCCCACTGGGAGTTTTTTGGGTGACATGTAGGGACGTCAGATCCCACCTCTGTCAAACACCTCTAATACAGGAATCGCCCTGTCTTCTACGATGAAGGTGGATGTTGAGCCCCAGTTCAGGATTGGGTCTAATCCCTGACATTGAACCACTGGTCAGGGTTGGGTCTAATCCCTGCCCCCATGAATCCCACTCCACCACGCTGTTCTCTCATGGTAAAACAGTTAATGATATCTGAAAGGGTGACAGTAATCCATGAAGACAGTACTTAAACCTCTCTGTGGATCTCGTGAATACCAACACAGTTATCTGCCAGCCTCTGTTTCCAAGAGGATGTACTACTAAATGTTAAAAGTCCAATTCTGAAGCAATTCTGAAATGTATTTTTGTTATGTTTTCTGTGGTTTCCTTCTACAGGTCTTTTAAATCTAGATTAATTTAAATCAATAAAGTACCAGTAGTTTCCTTGGAGCTGCAGATGGAGTGAGGTTTGAGTTCACATGTGGATTATCGAGTCCTGGCTTTGGTGGCTTGGTTTGATTCTGCTCAGGTGATCTAAGACGATTAAGAAAGGCTTACTGGGTGAGCGTGATCCGCATTGATCTGGCAAAAGACACTGATTTCTCTGGTCGTACCTTTTTCTCTGCCAAGTCTCACTGCAGTGACCTGGGGGAACATCTTTGGGACTGTCACCAAATGCAAAAGAGAGTAGACACAAGACTAGGTTTTATTTTGTGCCTGTCTCTTAATTCATGTTGTAAGTGGCAGAGGGTATATGGCATTTGTTTCTGTTGGTCATCCGCATACAGTATTCCACATACAACACAGGTAGCATGGCGTCAGTCTTGGACAGGACCAATAGCTGCCGTACGTCACTAATCTAAGTCCTGTTGATGTCGGGGGCAATTAAAGGAGCAAGGGGTGACCGTCTGTTCAGATTTTTGTTAACATTTATAGTTGCTTATAGTTGCTTATAAACGTTATAAAAGTTTTTGAAGGACCATTTGATGACAAATGGTAACACTTCACAAGCTGTTGCATTATGTATTTGCTTCACAGAAACCTTATCAACAGTGTTATCAGCAACAACCTTAACAGTCAGTTACATAGCTCACATACAGTTACCGTTATGGTGATTTAGCAGATGTTATCCAGAGCAGCTTGCATAATGCATATGATAAGATGAGCAGTATTTTTCATGAACAGTAACAGGCACTGCAGTTGTTCATAAAACAATTGAAACTGTGCTGTTTTTGCACAGTGTGCTTTCATACAGCTGTGGTCTGATTTTCTGAAGCAAATCTTAAAAGCGTTTTCTTGTATGAGAGCAGTGCCTCAGCCAGGATTTGAGCTGGGAGCAAGTCAAGGTCATGAACGACCTCAAGGCCATGAACCATCACCGGTTACGTGAATGTGAGTTTCTCCTTTCTGCCTGTCCCGCAGGTGCGCGAGCGTCCACAGCGGGCCTCCCGCGTGCTGCTGGACATCGAGGCGGGCGCCCCGGTACTCCTGATCCCCGAGAGCTCCCGCTCGCCGCGCCTCATCGTGGCCAACCTTGGCCAGCTGCGCGTCCGCAACCGCTTCCTGCCCGCCGGCTCGCGCGGCACCTTCTCCCTTAGAGACAAGGTAGAGAAACTTACCATGGCACATACCTTTTTCCCCTCTCTGGTGAGTCCTGCCTCCTGCTTTCGCCCCCCCCCCCCCCCCCCCCCCCCCCCCCCAGCTTATTCCTAAAGCATTTCCCACCAAGCCGCTGCCACCCGTCAGCGCTCTCTTTCAACAAACAGAAGTAAATCAGAACCGCCTCATGCTCTGAATCCAAAGTGATGTGTTTCGTCTCTGATGGCATTAGTGTTACGAATAAGAGGGCTTTGTTATGACAGATCCTCGTTTGATCACAGTTACGTGGCTAATGCTTTATGAATGAAGGCGTCTCTTTCTCTTTGTCTGGTTTTGACCCTGCAGCCCGTGTGTTATTGAAAAACAGCAACAAATACAGGAGTTTTAAATAAAAGATATCTTTGCTGTCTTCTTTTTTGTCACAAGTTGAAAGTTTAGTTTAATGTTTTCTGCCTTCATGTTTTCCTCTGTTTTAAGTGCATACTTTGTAATTTGTATTGTGAGTGCTTGCCCACTAAATAACTGCATTTGATTAATTGTTTATTTTGGACACTTTACTGGAGTAGCATGATGCATTGAGGTCCTAACTACAACTATCCATATGTAGCTTAGTATGGTTTTGTTCTAAACATCATCATTCTTTTGCAAATGCACTTTGACAATCATCTGTGAAATAGGATGACAGCACATAGCAGGTTATTGTAATGGAATCCATCCATTGCCACTAACATGTAGCCTTTTTGATTTTGTCTGAAGAATTTGATTTTGCATGCTAATTCATACAAGGACACTGCCCATTATAAGGTACTGAGGAGTTGGGAGTTGCATGTGTATTGTGGTGTTCTTCTTTCAGTTTAAGAAAGAGAGGGTTTCTTTTCTTGTCCTCTTTTGGTCGTTTACTTGCACATTTTTAATGACAGTATCATTTTTTCTGGCTTATTAAATATGTTTATTACATTGTACTAGGCAGAGTTACTCAAAAATGGCAGTACAGCCAGTGTGCCTAAACAAAAGCAATTTGCCTTGTGTTTTCCCTAAATTCGAGTATTGCAAAGGTTGGCTTGGATTTCATTTCCAGTGGATTTAAAAGCATATTACAGAAATTGGAAATAAGGTTCCCCCAAATTCTATGGGGAAGGTGTTTTTATGAAAACTGATACTATATATATACATGTAATAATTCCATGTAATAGCGTTACACACAAACATCAGTATTTAAACAGAGTTTAAGTTTAGTTGTTTTTCTTTAGGTACATGGAAAGCTATCAGTGTGAACCAATATGCAATTTACAGAGGAGAAAATTAAATTAATTTTGCTGATCAGTTCTTATTTAAAAAAAAAATACTTTGACCTACAGTTTAAGTCAGTCCTACAACTTAAATCTATTCTCTACGCCTTGGTTTTACACTACATTGCTTGTGCTGTACCTAGAAAACACAGTTGTATTTTACTCTGTACAGTATAGGCTAATCAGCCACGCAATGCACGTAGCATGCCAAGGTATGGATGTTAGCCTTGCAGTTTTGGTATGCAGGAGGTCCAGCCTATAGTGTTGAAGAACTAGGAAAACCAGTCTTCCAAGGTACAGCCATTGTCAGGCTCATAGGGTTATTAGGAATAACTGGCCCTTTAGATGAGAGCTATTAGGTATAGTGCTGGAGCCCTGGAGTTGCTTATTCCTCACAGGTTTAGAAGCCTGATTTTGTGAAATTTAATGTGTGAAGACAGTATTCCACACAGTGTCTACTTACATCAGGATCTCTGCATGGTGTGTCTGGTTTATTGAGTGTTAAGTGTTTTACCATGAAGTTCTGGTACCACAAAAATGAACTTTGTTGCTCTGAGGAAAACAGAAAGTGATTGCTTGTCAAACAGGATTTTAAAAGTCATGAAAACTTTTAAATAATATATTTAAAAGTTTCAAGTTTAGCTTCCAGTTTAAATTTTCTTAAGATCAATACAGTTGTCTCCATATTTCATATGTCAGTTTTATTTTGCTGTGATTTTTGAAGTTTGTCAACGTGGAAACCATTTAAGTGTTTACACAGCGAGCAAGGTGCATGTCTGGGTGCACCAGCTAGATTTCCTTCATCTGATACACCATTACGAACTCAGGAATTCTCGTTAGTCCTGAAAGCACTCTCGGTCAGCAGTGACAAGCCCATTCTCTGATAATCTGCCCGGATCCAGTGCTGACATTATGCCTTTTCTTGTGGTGCTTGTATTGAAGGTCTTCGTGCTGTTTTGGATTTAGCTGACATTCCTCTTTTCCCACAGGACCGTGTGAAGAACACATCATCTGCAGAGTCAGGGAAAGAAGAGGGCGTGTTGGGGAAGGCCGAAGCAGGGGCCTCGGGTAGTACAACTTCCGGCTTCAAGCTAGGCCGGCCCCAGCCTGCTATGGGGAGCATTCCTGAGGCGGACGTACCTCTTAGCCCTGGTGAGCAGCGGGAGAAGTTGTGTGGTGTTTGCAGGTTTAAGTCCTGGCTTTACCCTTGAACAGAGTATTTACCTTGAATTGCTTTATTGAATGGTCATCCCTGTCAGTGGACAATATGTAATTTCCCCAGATATGGCATCTAATCACCAAATAAATGATGATAAAATGTAATGTATTTGTCAAGGGATGCATTTTGATGTATGTATAAATACTTTTGAGTTGACTTGTACCGTGTGTGTATGTCTGCCTGGAAGCATGTCCATGTGAGCTTATGTGCATGTGCACATGTGTGTGTGCGCATTAATCTTCCCCTCTGTCTATGTCCCTGTGCACTCAGATGGAAACTTGTGTGTGCGCCCGCATTAATCTTCCCCTTTCTCCATGTCCCTGTGGTGCTCAGATGGATATGTGTGTCTGCTGGACTGCATCACCCTGGACCTGCAAGAGATGGACATATTCGCCGCGGAGCGTCTGCCGTGCGAGCCGTGGGACAAACCCACCACGCAGCCGGACACAGACCTGCTCTTCCCCTCCTACTCGGTGCGCCGTACAGGGGGCAACCTGCTGAAGGAGCGCTGTCGGCTCAAGCTCAAGGTGGAGAGGAACCTGGACAAGTGAGAGGACCCCCAGCCTTCTAGCATTCACTTTTACCAGATCAGCGCACGTCTACTGCCCCCACGTCCAGTGTCCGCTCTGTCAGACCCCACCGAAGCACTTGAAAGCTCTCAGCAGGACTGCTGCACGCTGATTAGGAAGTGAACTGTGTCTTTGTGTTTCTCCTTTTTCTTTTAGAGCCACTCAGTGAACTCAGGGCGTATCATGTTTGCTTTAGATAAGAATAAAAAGGAGTGTATTTGGCCAGATGTGAAGTCAGCCCTTTCTTTTTAGTTGTAATCTTTTGGCAGGGCTGTGTTTGCTGCATTTCATTAATTTGCTCATTACATCGTTTCTGTCTCTCATGCATCCGTTCCCCAGGGAGCTGAGCCACGCCATACCGGACATGACCATCCATGGGAGCTTGTCCTCAGTGCACTGCTCTCTGGATCTGGACCGGTACCGGCTGATCCGCGGGCTCCTGGAGAACAACCTGGGCGAGCCTGTGGAGGAGTTCCTCAGGCCCTACAACCTGCAGGACCCCAGCACCTATGTAAGAGACATTACGTTACATTTGACCAAAGCACTCTTATCCGGTGACATACATATACATCATCCAGTTATAGAGCTGGATATTTTACTGAAACATTTTGGGTTAACTACCTTGCTCAGGGATACTGGAGCGATACCCTACCTGGGAACCAAGCCCTGATCGTTGAACCACCAATCATTATTAAATTACGGATTAAGACACTCCTTGTAGTGTGAAAGGAGTTTGGCTAAACCAGACTCACTTCAGCATTAATGAGTGTAGTGTGACTCTCGTGTTCTTTATGCCATTCATTACATCATACACTGAGGTCTTTGTATTTTAATGTGCTGTGTTACCTGCGGAAGTCACAAGGCAGTGCGCATGTGACCAGTCTTTAAAATGAAATGACGCCAGCCCTATTTAAGCATCTACAGCTACTGTAATTGCATGTGAAACGCTAGTTCGGTTAACAGGCCTTAACTAGACGAGACACATCCCTTATTTGTTCATTTGAAATGTCACGTGGCTCCAGGTTGAGCAGTAGCACATCAAAAAAGGGCTTGCCAAGAGTTAATATTATGAAAGTTTTGGAAGTGCAGTGTAAAAACACCATTCAATGCCTATGAACACTTTTCAGGCCTACATGCCCTCTTGTGGTAAATCTAGGTATAGCTACCTGCCTGTCCAGTGCATGAGCGAGTGAGTGAGTCAGTGACTTAAGTACTTAAGTAAAAAGCTTTTTTGTGTTTTTGGACTCTGTCCTTTCCTCTCTTCCAGACGGTGTTGAGTGGTGATGTCTTCACCTGCCTCTCCTTCCTTGTTGACATGATGAACGTCAGTTTGGAGCTGCACGACACGCCCAAATCCACAGGCCAGAAGCGCTCTTTGGCCAGGTAATTCATTCCCTTCCAAAATAACAAGCCTCTCATCTTTAAAAGCAAGCTAAGCTTCAGTTCCACCGCAGCTGTTGTCAGGGTTGTTTGGGTTTTCTCTGGTTATGACCTCCATAAGAACAGAAGTAAAGCAGATTTTACTGACGCTCTTTTGCCCCTGTAGGTTTGACTTCATGAAATCAAAGCTGCTGTTTGAGAGTTTCTCCAACGGTTCCAAGTCTGTGAACCTGGTGTCTCACTCCCTCCTGGCGTACGACACCCGCTACACTGGACCCGGGTCCAGCGCTGAGGGCAAGCGGAATGCGTTCGACTGCATCCTGCAGCCCTCCAGAACCGGCACCAACCGGGCCTCCCTCCAGCTGGAGCTTCACTACCGGTACACCTGCAGGATTTTCACCAGGCAGAACAGCTGCAAAGGCCATTAAAAGCCACCTTCACAAACTGAACTAACCTGTTTGAAAAAGAACTGACCTGACCCTAAACAGCACCCATTTTCTTTTCCTGAAAATTATGCTTTACTTCAGCACTTAGTCTTATATAACAAGGAAAATGTTGCTGTTGGACGCATTGCGATAAAGGTCATCTTTTTTATGTTCACTAACATCTGCACAGCCTGTCTGTACTGTGGAAAAAAGAGGCTAAATGTGACGATGAGGAGTGCCTTAAGCTGAACTCTGTTGCATTGTGTTTCATAGACTCGGCTGAAATTATGCTGTTTCAATCATCTCTGGCTTCTTCTCCATACCCCCTTCTCTTTCTCCCTGTCCGTTTTTTGTCGTACTTTCTCTCTCCCATGGTCTTCACCCTCTCACCCTCCCTCCCACTGCAGATCAACCAGAGACTCCTCCTGCTTCACAGTGGTCCTCAACAACCTGCGCGTCTTCCTCATCTTCGATTGGCTGCAGCTGGTGCGGGACTTCCTGAAAATGCCCACGGAGAAGGGCGCGGCCCCACCCAGGCAGCGCTGGCCAAGCGGGAGCAGTGACCCCGGCGCCACGGCTGCCGTCAAGCCCAAGACCGTCAAGAGCGGGGTGGTGACCAAGAGGTCCACTGTGCCAGTCACTCAGGACAGACACCTGGAGGTTAAGATCAACGTGACCGGTGAGATCCGCGGGGCAAACGCCCTGTTAGCATTGAACTAACGCTCATCTCTACATGGGTGTGCCAATGTTTCTGTGATGAATTCAGTGCAGATTGTGGAGCCTTGCTCCTCTCTCATGGATTGTGTCATGCGTGTCAGCTTTAATGCTGTGTCCATCTGTGCTGTTTCTGTTGTGTGGTATTTGCTTTTAGAGCCAAGCTCTTAGTCTTTTAGGTTTTATTGTAGGATGAAGGTTTTGACTGGAAGGCTTAAAGAAATAATGAGTGGTCTGTGGTTTGCTCTGTCTTAGGGACGGAGTTCGTAGTGGTGGAAGACTCGTCCTCCCTGGATACCAATGCCATCATCCTGAAAGGCACTACAGTGCTAACCTACAAGCCACGCCTCCTAGACCGCCCTTTTTCTGGCAGCCTGGCTGGCATTGAGGTTAGTGCAGATGTTATCTGAACAGAGCAGAAGAACAGCAGGCCATCGTTTAAAGACAAAGGCTGTCCGTTGAGGATTCTTGCGTTGCATTTCATCTGTTTTGGTTGGGATCTGGACAGCTGCCATACCACCGTGCAACTCTTCTCTGTCGGCTGAAGTGAAGTAGCTTTGGGCTTGGTTAGGACATGGGTGGGAGACCATCTGAGGAAAAAACAGGACCTCACAGGAGATCAGTGCCCCAGTGCAGTGATGGAGACACAATGCTTTAGGAGATGCCGTCTTTTGGATGATATGTGAAACTACTGGCTCTTTGGTCTTAAAGATCCGATGGCACTTCTTGCAAAGAGTAGGGGGTTCCCAGGAGCCCTGGCTAACTTCCCAACTAGGCTCTTTGTGTATAAAATAGGTCACAATTATAAATACTTTTGTATCCTCATTGCAGTGTTGTTTGCTGGTTTAGTTTTGTATTTGTACAGGGCTAGTGCTGTATCAATCAGCAACAATGCTGTGTGTAGGTTTACTTTATGATTTCTCAGCACAATTCTGTGTGTAGGTTTAGCTCTGTGTTTGTCAGTACAGTGCTGTGTACTTTAGTTTTGTATTTCTCACTGAAGTGCTGTGCAGTGGGTTAGTTCATAAGTCTCAGAGCTATGATGTCACTGTCTTGATATGTCCCTGTGCAGGTGTTCTCTTGCCGGCTGGGCAGCGAACAGGAGACAGCCTTGTCCATCATCGACCCCGTCAATGTTCAGGTGGAGCTCTGTGGAAGCCCCACCTACCAGAGCAGCTCCGGTCTCTTGGACGCCTTCAACATGGAAGACTTTCCCCCGCTACTGGAGGTCAGAACACAACGCAGGGGTGCTAAAGAACCATGAAAGGCCTGTAAAGATTAACTTTAACTCTGCTGAACCAGCCACTGCTGCAGCTCTCCCAACACTAGTGTTTTGCTGCCACAGATCCAGTTCCCTGCCCTGGATATCCGTCTCTCCTACAACGATGTCCAGCTCTTCCTGGCTATTGCCAAGTCCATCCCCACATCTGGCTCCTTGAGTCAAAGCGATGCCGCGGCCACAGAGACAGGCACATCCTCAGCCGGCTCTGACCCCACCACCAGTCAAAAGGACCTCTTCAGGCATAAGACAGAAGCTCTGTTAGGTATGTGAGCATGCACGTTGCAGGAATTCAAAGTTTCTCATCTTTCGTGATGTGAAAAATTTCACTCTGTGTATCACATTTTATGAATTTTTCCAGCTAGCGTTTGAAATGGTTGTAGTAATGTAGTAATGTAGTGTAATAGCATGGCGATAGTCCACCTCCTTGACAATGTATTTCTGTGCAAAGATGTCCTATGTCATATTGTGATTCAGTGAATGATGAGGTAATGACCATGTGTCACCCACATAGAGATAAGTCCCATGTATGATGTATATTGCACATACGTACAGTATCGTCTTCCACAATGCACCCTATAAAAATGTAGCTGTTACCTGTCCTATCGAGAGAGATGCTTTGGTATGTTTAAGCTGCTCCCATCAGTGTCAAAATACTATCCCAAAAATATATTCATATCTCAAGCCATTTATGTTGAAATATTTTATTCCAGGAAGATGTTAAGAGATGTTTTTTGTTAAAGAAGTTGTTTTTTGTATCATGGTATAAAATGTATTCACAAAAATATTTTTATGTTTCCTAAAATTTAAAAAAACCTTTTTTTCCATGGTTTTTTTTTTCATAGCATTATCAGTTACCTACAGATTAAGATTAGTTATCGTAAAGAGAAAACAGCTGCATTTCACTCATTAAGACAGACAGAAAACCCAATAGCCAAGTGTTGTCCCGGCTGATGCATGAGCACGTCCCCTGGACAGTGTTGCAGTCTGCTGTGCCAGACAAACCTCATGATGCCGCCTCTGCTCAGTCAGCGTGCAGAAACCACTGCACATTATAGTGAAAGACAGATGGGGTGTAGCTTTCAGACTGAATTAACAGTGTTGGGCTTGTTTCCAGAGAGCCAGCTGTCGAGGCTACAGGACCTGGGCTTCAGAAAGGAGGACTGCAAACGGGCCCTCGTCCAGTGTAAAGGTAAGGCCTGCTTCCTAAGTGCAATGATGTAGGTGCATCCTCATCCCTTTCACCTCATATTTATCTATTGCGGTCATTAGCTGTTTGATGCTAGCGTATACCCTGAATGTTCCATGTAATTCTTTGGCTGTCCTAAATAGGGCTTTGCAAGCAGGCTTGGTGCGTTACTGAATGTGTATGAAGACAGCTGTCGTTGGGTTTGCTCTGATTTGCTGTGGCATGTTTGCAGGACAACTGGATCAGGCTGCTACATGGCTGCTGGAGAATGCCGAAGCAATGACATTACACTCTGGGGGCGGGGCTGACTCTGGGTCAGCCAGTCACTCTTCGCCACCCCTGTCAGGAGTGGAAGTCAAAGCGGAGAGTGTGTGCATCTGCTTCATTGATGACTGCCTGGACTGTGACGTCCCGCTGGCCGAGCTCACCTTTTCTCGTGAGTCTCACATGCTCCCAGCAGTGTATCTGCAGCGGGGTGATTGTTTTCTAATTCACTGTGCTTTTTCACAGGTGCTCCTAAGCAGGGGGTTTAAGCACAGAGACGTGTCACTGCCCTCACTGGTCTCACTCCATCTTGTTGTCATTGCAGGGCTATACGTTTTGCAGCGCATTGGATCTACACAGGAGGGCAATGCCAGTTTCACACTCTCTGGAGATTACTACAATAGAGAACTTTCAGGTGATGCTCACCTCCACTTATTTACTGACTTTGATTTACCCCCTGGGTCAAGAATTGGCATCTGGCGCTGATGCCTCAGGGTACAGTGGTGTGAGGCTGAGAAGCCACAATAGCCTACATTCAGTTTTCTGTATTGACTGACGATTATCACAAAATTTTACAGCATGTATTAAAAGTGTAATGATTATTTCTTAGGCTCCACATCATCCTTGTCATCATTAAGCACTGGATAACGGGATTGCTGTTCATTTTATTTGTAGTAATGTGATTTGTTTTGGATTCTGTGATCTACTGACTGATATATGTGGTAATATACTTGGCTTCCTTTGTCTAGTCAGGTTGCATAAGTTTACGTAAGTTAGGGCTTGAGTAGTATTATGGTCACACTCACTGGACTGGGATTGTTGTTAGCCTGGTCTGACACTGTAGCTTTTTCATCTTCAATGGATACACATGTTCTATTGTGCTGGGAGTCACTCTGGATAAGAGCGTCTGCTCAATGAATGTAATGTCATGTAGTGGATGAAATTAAGCCTGATTAACATGTACGTATGAGCACGCTATTACTAGTTAGCTGCAATATGTATTTGACCTTGTCTCAGTGGCCCTCAGAAGCTCAAGCGCACTTCTGTTATCCAGCATGATAATGTAAAACAGTAGTGCTGACCACACATCAACACAATATTATTGTCCAGTGCACATTTGGGAATGCTGTCCTCAGACACGCGGAGCCTGTGCTCTCCATGCTGTGCGGTCCCGGGAAGTGCTTAACCTGTGTTCTCTGTGCTGCTGCAGGTTGGGAGCCTTTCATTGAACCCTGGCCCTGTTTCCTTACCTGGCAGCAGCAGGCCGCAGGACGCCTCCACCCGCCACGCCTCAAAATGGGGGTCCGAGCCAAGCAGAGACTGGACATCAACATCACCTCTGTCTTGCTAGGCACGTACGGCTCGTAGGAAAATGGCCATAATCAAGGCCGCGGCAATCTGCTAGTAGAGGACCAAGTGCTTGAAAAAATATGACCCTCTGGGTAGTTATCAAAAATAGCCCTCAAGACATAGTTCACCTCCCTTTCCACTTCCACAGAATAAATATGCTGAATAAATATGCTGGCAAGGGAATGAAAATTAGAGATAAGAACCCGTGGCATTATTCTGAATTAGCCATAGCCATTAGCCATTTAATGTGCTGAGACTGTAAAAATAAATGAAATTTAATCCTGGCATGTATGCAAACCGGGCTCAGAGTCATACCCGACTTGTGATTGGTGGAGAGACTCGTGGACACAGCCTGGAAGATCTTAAATGAGCTGAGAGAACTGACAGCTGAAGGCTGTTTTTCATGAGATTCCAGGTGTTGACAGTCTAAATTCTGCAACTGAAATGATGCCTCTAGTTGCCGCAGTTTCTTGACGTCATAGCCCTTTTTGCAGAAGCCAGTCATGTCGATTTCTTTTGAAAGGGTATGGTTTCTCACTCAATGCCATGGCCTCTTCTCTTGTCCCACAGAGCAATACAGCACCACCAAGAGCTCCTGGCTGGCTGATTACTGTAAGGAGAAAGTGGAGGAGCAGCCCACCCAATCGGCCGCTGCTCTGTCCTGGATGGGATCCTCTGTGGACCCGCCCAACTTTGGCCAGAGTGAGTCTTTGGGCTCCACAGCTGGGACACAAAGCCAAATGGGGGATTTATCTCCAGCTTTTAAAGCAGCTTATTCTGGCCTCCTGAAACTTTTAAATGGCCTTTGCCAGCACTTTGAGAAATGAGTCTATTCTGTTGTGTTTTCTGGGTTTCCAGTATTTGCCAAATCTGTTACTCCTGTTCCAACAAATTTTACGCCATTGTAGTGATGGACATTGTCAAAATGTATCTGTCAATGTTACTGTTGCATCCATCAAAGATGCACATTTTGGGTGGACATTTCAGACACACGTCATTTTCAAAGATTGCAGTAGGAGCCAAATTTTAGCATTACATCTTTATTCACAATTTACTCCATCGGATAAGTAGTGCAGTGGATCAACATTTAAAGCTGACATTTGAACATAATGACACAAATTTGTGCAGACTGAAAAATGGCATTAATTTTTATTCACTTTTTTATCAGTTAACATTGTGGTTTTTTTGGAAAAGGATGGGGAATTGGCATTTAATGGCAACCCTGCAGAGTTTGTGTTAGCATAGAGCTTTTAAATGTAGTAGTGACACAGCAGTGCAGCTCTGACTAGTGCTCTGGTTCCCGTTCCACTAACCGTGTGGCCTTGTTTTCTTAACTGCAGTGTGCTGTCCTGCATGTGTCTGTCCTGTCTGTCTCTCCACTGTTAGGTCTCCCTCTCTCCTGCCTTAGAACTAGGAGCACTGCCAGCTTGACTTGCCTTGAGCAGCAGATTCATGCCAGAGGTACTGTTCTTAGACAGTGCAGCAGGCCTCAGCATTGGCTCAGCTTCAGTGCTTGGGAGACCCGTTGTTTTCCCAACAAAAGCAATGTCATGACCTTCAAGATTAATCTCCATGATTTTCCTTTCTTTCTATGTGTAACTCCCATGTGTTTTCTTTCTTTGTATTTCACTCACATTACTAACCCTCTTAGCATTCAGCAAAAAAAACGCATCCCCCCCAGGCTTTGTAATAACAGCTCATTCGTTCTCTTGTGTTAAACAAAGGCCATCCTTGCTTGTAAGGGGAAATGTCAGTGCAATATGGTATGAATTATTATCTGCCTAGTTCATATATCAATATAAGGGAAATATTCATCCTTGATCATCTCCGGTCAGCTGCAGCTGTGGTAATGTAAGTTAGTGTGATTGTGATTGTCTCCTGAACAAAACCGAGTCAATCAGAAGTCTCCAGACTATACCACTCATTGTCATTGACTTTTGTGTGAAGTGCCTTGTTATACATCCTGTCAAAAACATCCCCCTTCCATTGCTGATATACAGCTTTCCATTTTCTCACACTATACAGATTTGTTTATACTGTATATGTATATATATATATATATATATGTATATATATATATACCTTACAGTAATGTCATTACCCATTTGTATGTTACATATTTTCTGAAAAGTCAGCACTCTAGTTCATATAGATTTATATTCATTATACCTTAACATGAATTTGTATATGTTAACTCTGGTCTGGCAGGCTGTCCCTCAGAGTTCATCCTTTTGACAGTTGTGAGACCAAGGGTCTTTACATTTACATTTACATTTATTCATTTAGCAGACGCTTTTATCCAAAGCGACTTACATAGGTTACAGTTCTTTACAATGTTATCCATTTATACAGCTGGATCTTTACACTCAAGCCTAACCTGCACACCAGTTACAGCAGCTGTAACATGAATCAGTGACCAGAGGCGTAATTATCCACAGACAGAAATGTAGTGGGCTGCCAAAGGAGCGCTCAGAAGGGACCCTCGTTAATGTTGGCGGTGGGCTGAAGTGGCAGGCAGGTGCCTGCTCTGGCCAGACATGCTGGGTTGACGTGCCCACTCTTCCCTTGCTGATTTACAGCGGACGTGAAGCTGTCCAAGAGAAGGCAGCCCTTCATACCCTATGCCCTGCGGAACCACACCGGCTGCACCATGTGGTTCGCCACCCTCACCACCACGCCCACCAGGTGACCCCCTGCCCCCCACCTTTATGTCACCACCCACTGCCCAGCCATTAAATAGCTTTGACTGAAACATATATGTATGCATGGCCAGGAGACACAATCCATTAATATATACTCTGTGTGAGGTTGTCACAGATGGTAATATCCAGCCACATCAGCCCCAGTCAGAGTCACTGACACATGCAGGTAACAGGTATGCTCTTGCCCACAGGGTGGCGCTGTCCCACAGCGGGAGTGCCGACTCCATTTCTGACACGCACGGGCCCGGCACGGACGACACCCACAATGTCAGCCAATGGAGAGAGGTGCTTCCCGGGGAGGAGATTCCGTTTGAGTTTGAAGCTCGTGAGAAACTGAGGCACAGGTGTGTTATGAAAGACTTCTTCAGCATATTTTTTCTGAAGTTAATACAGCATTAATACCAGGCATACTATCAGATGTAACTCTGTGAATCCTGAACTGCAATGTCATTGTTTTCCTGGCTTGCAGTGATGTTTGGAATGGTTCCTCTTCAGTAATTAGTGTCTAAGAGAGCCTGTGGCCATGTGAATTAACGCATTTGCAGTCTTAATAGTTTAATGGGCGCAGAGAATCGGTTCTTGGTTCACAGTGTTTTCAGTAATCAGGAACAGTCTGGGTTTAAATAATGAGCTGTCTGTGTGGATTAAAGTTCCACTTGTATGCATTGCAGAGTAAAGTGTTTTTGTATACATCCGTGTGTGTGTGTGTGTGTGTGTGTGTGTGTTCTAGACACACCCATGAGCTGAAGCTCCACCAGCTGCTGGTCCGGGTCGGGGGCTGGGAGCAGGTGAAGCCTGTCTCGGTGGACAAAGTGGGAGTGTTCTTCCGCTATGCCGCCCCCGACCGCAATAACCCCTCCAACACGGTGAGTCACAGCTGTGGACCGTGAGCTGGGCATGGCTTCAGCATCCCAGAGCCATATCTATGGTTTTAGACTTTAGCAAGGTGTCAGGGAGTTCGTTTCCAGCTTTTCCCATTCAGTCTAAGATGTTTGTTTTTTTCTGTTCTTTTATTGGCTTTGGAAGTAGTGCACTGTAAAGCACTCTAATTGCTTTACAGTCCAGATTGTAGGTCTAGATTGTATAGACCAAATAAAAGCTAACGGTTATTATTATACAGCTATTGCTGATTAAATTATATTTGAAGTATGCAGGTCTGCTTGTAAGCTCATGCTTTCTCATATATGCTCTATTGCCGCGTTTCAGTGGAAGAATCACTTAAATATTGAGCAGTTCATCACAGAATTTTCACCTTTATTAATATCATTTTCTCTTAATATCATCATTCTCTTCAATAGATCTACATGCATATTAATTGAGCACAGTATGCATTATTGCTTTGAGGTCTATGAATAAATGTCGACAAAGGCAATAAAAAACAATGAATTGCCTGCCTGTATATCAGATTTATGATCTTGAGTTTGTGTGTATAAATTTGGACACTTACTGGCTCTGTGTTGCCTTGAAGGTTGGCAGCCCAATCAGCAGAACCAATATCATCCACCCCCACGTTTATGTAAGTTGCCTATAAATAAGTTCCTCATATTATCAGTGTAATTCATTGCCCTCAATCCAAGCAAGTGCTGGAATTCTACTCATATTAATTTCACTGAAAAACTTTACTGATGCTGATGTTTCCCATTGCTAGTGCTAGTGTGGTATGGTACATTATTTTATTTTAATGTTATATTACATAATTTTTCATGGATCACATGCTTTGTGCCGCAGTAAGCTGTGGTGTTCTTGAGCAGGCAGTTGACAGCCGTGCTTCTCTTCATTGGTGCATGTTGAGCACTGTCTCCCCTGTCTGTCCAGTTCTCCGCTCTTCCTCCTGTGAGAGTGGTCTTCGCCATTACCATGGAGGGCAGCGCCCGCAAGGTCATCACAGTGCGCTCCGCCCTCATGGTCAAGAACCGGCTGGAGGTTCCCATGGAGATACGCCTGGACAGCCCGTCAGCTCCAGACAGTGAGTAGGCAGGCCTCACGGACCCTGCCCCATGACACTGGGCCAATCCTCTGCTGTGAACTCTGCTGTGAAAGGGCAGGTCCAAATTGTCTTAAGTGGCAGGTCTTGAAATTATGCTCATATTCTCTTGGCCTCCCTCTGTTTTTTTGATAAGTCCTTCCTCAATTTTTCTTTGTTACTGATAAATATGGTGGGAAAACTTTCAGTAAGGGACATACATTCAGTAACATCTTAATAAATATATCATAATTCATTTTCGTGTGGTTGTCCCCCATAGAGCCGGTGGTCTTGCCCCCCATCCTGCCAGGAGAGGCACTGGCTGTGCCCCTGCACCTCACATCCTGGAGGCTGCAGGCCCGCCCCAAAGGCCTGGGCCTGTTCTTCTGCAAGGTGCCCATCCACTGGACCAGCGTGGAGAAGCCGGGCGAGGTCAACAGCAGCAAGCGGGAGTGCCAGTCCACTGACTTCGATGACACCCTCAGACGCAGTTTCAGGTGACACAGCGTGAAATGGTGGGGAGTTGAGGTCATGCCAGTGACAGCCCCAAATGCAGCTTCACATGCAGTGCAGCGCTAGAGGGTACAGGACACAGTTGTTTGAGAGCATGACCAAGGAACTGTACCCTTGTTTTGTCAGACCATGGCTGTTATACTCTTAACCAAAGTGCTTAGTCTAAACTGCTTTAAAAAAATGACAAACTGTGTAAACACATTTGAAAATGTAAGCTGTGTGAATTGCCTTTGATTTGGGCATCAGCTAAGCATGTGAATAATTATCGTTATATTCCTGGAAGCAATCCTTGAAACAGTTTGAGGTTTATTTTCCCAGCTTGTTTGTGTATTTCCTTCCATTTTCACGGTTTGCTTTTTTCACTCCAGATTTTGCGTGGTGATAAAGAAGGAGAACTACCCAGACCAGCAGCCTGCCAAGACTGTGTCGGGGGGTGCCAAGCAGATATACCGCCAACCGGGTCACACCATCTACCTGCTGCCCACCTTAGTGCTGGCCAACCTGCTGCCGTGTGACCTCAACTACTACATCAAGGGCACCTCGATCAAGGGCTCCATGAAGCCTGGCAAGGAGGCCGTGCTGCACGCGGCAGACACGTCTCAGAACATGGAGCTGGGTGAGGAGCCCATTGTTGCCAGTGTGCCCCGCTCATTTAGACTGATCTGAAGTCAGTTGGCGGACTTAGGATGGCCTCTTTCTGTTCCCAGGGGTGCTGCTGGAGAACTTCCCTGTGTGTAAAGAGCTGCTCATCCCTCCGGGGACTCAGAATTATGTTGTGCGCATGCGACTCTACGACACCAACAAGCGCCTGCTGTGTCTCACCATCCGCATCGTCCTCCGAGCTCAGGGGGCGCTCAAGATCCTCATCTCTGCCTCCTACTGGCTCATCAACAAAACCGGTACACTGTGGCTGACCTGAGGTTCAGCCAACTAGACTGTTCTCAACTACAGCTCAAGTCAATATTTTTTAAAAATCCAAGTTTACATGAGAAAATGAATCCAGGGAAAGTGTTTGGCTGGACGTACCAAACATTTATGAGTCTTACTTACAATGGCCATTGACGTGTTATATGCTCTGTACACATACATGCAAACTCTTTTGCACATTAAAAAGGAAGCTGCTGAGAGGTTGTTCAAAGAACAGCCTTCGGGGCCCTTAAATTTTAAATTTAACAAAAAACAAGTATATACATATTCTATAACCTATTTTAATGTAGCTCTCTAGCTTGTGCTCAATATTGCTATGCATCCAGGTGTGGGCTGGTTGTGTTGACAGCGCTGTTTTCTCACTCCGGGAACTTCCCAGGGCTGCCGCTGATATTCCGTCAGGACAATGGGAAGACGGACGCTGCTGGGCAGTTTGAGGAGCACGAGATGGCCAGGAGCCTCAGCCCCCTCCTCTTCTGTTACACGGACAAAGAGCAGCCCAACATGTGAGTGTCCCACCCACCAGACCACAAGTCTCAAGTCTCCGCCCCGAACCCTGAAGGCTGTGGATTCAATCCCCAGCTGTGACCACAGATAACCAGGATCAGCTCCAGACCGTGAGCCCCATGGCTGAGGCAGTAATCCCTCTCTTTGCCTCTCTTGTCTGGACAGGTGCACAATGCGGATTGGGAAGGGGATTCATCCGGACGGAGTCCCGGGGTGGTGCCAGGGTTTCTCTCTGGATGGGGGCAGTGGGGTGAGAGCAGTCAAGGTCATCCAGCATGGGAACAGGCCGGGACTCATCTACAACATAGGCAAGTAGATGCCTCAGTACAGCCAGTACCAACATTGCTCTTTATCAAAGGTCAAGTGCTGACACCAAGGCTCTGATTACAGGCATCAACGTGCGGAAGGGGAAGGGTCGCTATCGGGACACCCACATTGTGACCTTTGCCCCCCGCTATCTCCTGGACAACCGGTCTTCCCACAAACTGGCTTTTTCACAACGGGAGTTTGCCAGAGGAAAGGTAAATTATGCACTCCACTTGAATTCAGCATAGCCAGGATTCTGATGTCGGAGCTTAAGAAACTGTCCCAGTTTTCCCATTCGAAAAGCAAAATAAAAATCCAAAAAGCCTAATTTCTAAAACAGACTCAAATTTTGCCACACCTGAAACCTCTTTCGTATAGTATGTGATGGGATTGTTTAACATAGAGTGCCACAGTGTAACCTCAAGTGCTGATCATACCATTGTTAGAGGTTCCTGATAGTTCCTGATAGATTGTAGAATTGAGGAATTCTTGTGACGCACACGGTGTTGGCGTCTTTGTGTCACAGGGCACAGTGAACCCGGAGGGCTACATCTCCACCCTGCCCGGCTCCAGCGTAGTCTTCCACTGGCCCAGGAACGACTACGACCAGCTGCTGTGTGTTCGCCTCATGGACATCCCCAACTGCACCTGGTCAGGGGGTTTCGAGGTCAACAAGCCCAAGTCCTTCCACGTCAACATGAGGTACTGAACCCAGATCAGTCTGAAAAGCACCTGACACATTGTTTTTTTCTTCCTGGTTTCCAGGAGATATTTTGGATCAGAGTTGCTGCGTGAAGTCAGTTTGCAATAAATCTGTATGTACATTACATTAATGTCGGTACTTTTTTAGACAAAAAACACAAAGATATATCTTTGTAAAGTAGCAGCTATCTGGCTGATTTGCATTAGAGATATTCCTGATGATTGTCATGGCCAGAGAGGCATCAGCTGTCTTTATGCTGTCAGTATTTCCAAATGGTTTTACTGTTATTAGAACGATAAGCACACATTTTAAGAGTTTAGATTATAAACATTCATAAGCAAACTCGTTCATGAAAAAAATACTAAAAAAACAATGCAAAAGAGAAATGCAAATGCATATTAGCTGGGCTGAAGAATTTAGCACTGTTTTTGAACTAAGTGGAAGTACACTCTGAAACAGATGGTAGTCAGCTCAATCTGCTGGAAGCTTCATGGTTTGCGAGTACTTGACATGACAGCCATGTACATTTGGCAGGTATGGCAGAGTCACATGTATGTAATTACCCACTGTGGGTACATGATGTAATCGTTCATGAAGCTTACCTTCTCCAGGGACACTCTGGGGAACTGCTTCTTCCTGCGTGCCGAGATTGCCCTGAAGGGGGCGACGTACCAGATCTCCTTCTGCGACACGGACCAGCTGCCCCCGCCGTTCCGCATCGACAACATTTCAGAGGTGAGAAGCCCTCTGTAAATCTGTCAAATCCTGCAATGCTGCTTTAACACGCCAGTCTGCGCAAGAGTTCCATACAGAGTCATCTTTGTGACACATCACCTAATATACAGAGAATATCAAAATATCCCTTCTACATGATTTAAAAATCAGGGAATCTATGTATGATTTTGCACAACATGAAATACAGAATTAAATTTTGCTTTTTTTAAGCTGAGAGACTTGGGCTCCATATGGGCTGTTTCTAATGTGTGAAGACAGCTGTGAAGTCACTGCCAAAATATGGTATGAGCTTATTCACCTTGTGAATAACATGCTGTCAGATAAGTGGAGCATCTCAATGAAAGGATACAGTTAACAAGTGTAGGGAAGTGTAGGCGTTTTGCTTGAGCAACAAATGGAAGACAGCAAAACAGATCACATCAAACATCACTTTTCAAGGCACAGGAAAGTTTAAACTTGAACGAAACATAACATTTCAAACAAGACTCTATCCAATGTCCTTTACTGAAGGATCAAAGATCAGACTGGCTGTAGTGGCCCCTCAGATCCACCCCGTCCTAGCTGTGCAAGAGTTAATAACTGTGTGTCTGCTGTGCCACAGGTTCCCATTCAGTTCTGGCAGCACGGTGTGGCGGACATGCGCCTGCACACGGAGGTGAAGGCGGGGTCAGTGCTGGACTACGCCTGTGACGAGCCCACCCAGCCTCCTTACCTCGTCCTCACGGTCAAGGGGGCGGGGTCCTCCGAGGTCACTTCCGACATGAACTTCTTCAGGGAGTACAACAAGCTGTACTACGAGAACTTCATCTACATCGCCGCCACCCACACCTTTTCGCAGTACGTCCACAGCCAAGTCTCACACAAACATTGTGTAACCCATATTCAGGAGGGTCTGTGTGATGTCATAATGTATGATGTATATAGCGGTGTTGAGTCATGACCGTATGAGATAAATCCAGGTATCCAGAACAGGGCTGCTCTGGTGTTGGAGTGCTGTTCAAAGAGAGCAGTTTTTCCAGCTCTCTTTAAACCATCACAGTCACAGAACTGGAGAGAGGCTGAGGTTTAATAAACATGCTGAATAGTTAAATCATAGATTAAGTTCCTGGCAGGAACCAAAGTTTGTGTGCACTGTGGTTCTCCAGGACCTGGGTTGAGTTGCATTGCTCTCGAGGATAGGTCTACAATAACTATTGTAGTTAACCTTATCAGTGTTAGAGAAGTAGGAACTCTACACTCTGCTGTCGTGGCTAGCTAACTGGAAGTTTGATTCTATTAGAGACACTGAAGACAGCTCTTCAGAAAACAGTTTGACAAGCTCATTTGGAGTTCACATTTAGCTCAGAAGTGCTCAGTGGATGTGCATTTGCATCCCTTGATGCATAGGTTGAATAGGATGCGTAGCTTAGAAACAAAGCCAGTGATGAGATGTGATTGCAGGGACGCTGGGAAGTGGCCGGTGGGCAAAAAACGGGCCGTGAGCTGCGCGGAGCTGGTGCTGGATGTGGAGACGAAGACTCAGAGAGTCATCCTCAAGAAGAAGGTGAGGAGACGCCCGCACACTCTCAGAAACTGCACAGAAGGCGAGTATTCAACCTTATCTTACTCCTTGTCTGTCTCAGGAACCGGGCAAGCGCTCTCAGCTGTGGAGAATGACGGGTACAGGAATGCTCTGCCACGAGGGCTCTTCCCCGCCACAGAGCAAGCCCGCCCAGCCACGCCCCCTCAATTCCTCCCTTGTCCTGGACATTGCGGGATTAGCGGCTGTCACTGACAACAGGTGGGAGTTATTAAGGTCGAATTGTCATGGTTTTGTTCCCAGAGCAAATTATCCAGAGAGTAGTTGCCTTTTAACACATTGTCACCTCTCTCCACTATCACTAACACTATCTTCTGTCTAGTCTCTGTTGTAGTCTTCCTGTCTTTTTCTCCCTCTCTGTTTTGATTTCTTTCTCTGCTATTCTCTATCCCTTTCACACACTTTTTTACTTGGTTTTACTTTCTCTCTCTCTCTCTTTGTTTCTTTATGTCTTCCCCCCCCCCCCTTCCTGAAATAGCTAGAACCAGAAGCAGGTCACCCCTGTTATCTAGGGGTGGGAGAGGAATGCCTCCTCTGTCAGGCTATGGAAACAAAGTTTTTCAAAGTTTATCTTTGAAAATATTTAACTTTATCACACCTCTTTGTTGAATGTGCTCACGAAGGGGTCCTGCTCCAAGTGGTTAGGGGGGAGGTGTCAGTGTTTGGGGGAATATTTTCTCTTGGGGATTGTTTATTTATGTATTTAAAGTATAGGAGAGGAGAAGAGGAGAAGAATTGTGCTATTGAACTTTGTTTGGTCAAGCCAAGATGGCAATATGGCAGTGCAGAAATTTCAGGGAGGGGTTCAACGAAACGATCCTGTAGAGTTTTAAGAAGATTTGAGTTGACCTACTGTTCATTGATTAAGGACTTGGCTGCTTTCAAGGATTCATGGGAAGTTGAGGAGTGCATTTGTGGGGTGGTTGAGGATCGGGCACTGAAACTTAATTTTTGAGTCCTCCTGGAGGGTTGTATTTTTTGGATTTCATTCTATTTTTCCTTTCATTTAGGTTAGAAAATAAACGTGAGACACCAATAACATACATGGAATTCCTTGCTCCCTCTCTGTCCAGCTATGAGCCCCTCATGCTGAGGAGGCCGGACCCCCGCCGCAGCACCACCCAGACGTGGCACTTCAGCTCCGGCATGCTGACCTGCGGCCTGCCCAGGCTGGTGGTGCAGGTCAGTCCCTTCCGCTCAGAGACCTGAATGGGGGACTGTTTCTTATGTTACACCCACAGTGCTATGCTCGGTCTCATACTCACACAGCCATATGTGCCCTTTCACATAGTGGCCGACGAACCGGGCTGGTGACCAGCTTTGATTGGCAGGTGGAGCACTGTAGTGTACCATTGAGCGCATTGTGTAAATTGATATTAAGTGCTTTATTAAATGAATTGTTTTGGCTGATAAATGGGTGCATAAAATGAATAGTATGTAAATATAAAAAGTATATATACAGGATATATTAATATGTAATATAAAAATTATATTAATAACACTGATCACCCTGGTCTCCATGCAGTCCCAGCATTGAGTTTCCTGAGTCTGTCTCTGTTCGTAATATTTTCTGCCATGCTTCTTAATTTGTTGACATAACCCCTCTCCCCATGTGTTCTGTCCCCCAGGTGAAGGGCGGGGTGTCGGGTCTGTATGACGGGGCGGAGGTGGTTCTGGGGCCAGACTCCGGCCTACTGGACCTGCCTCCAGAGCAACAGTTCATCAATCAGAAGATGCGTCCCGGGTCGGGGGTTCTGTCGGTCCAGGTTCTGCCTGATGGGCCCACTCGGGTCCTACAGGTGAGACAGTGTGTTCTTCTCCATCTCTCCATCCCCCTTCCACTGCGCTTGTTTCACTTACTCTGCATCCCAAGGGTTGATCAATGCTTGACTCCACTACTGTTATTTAACAGTGTTCCTGATCCCTGGTCCCTGAAGCATGTCTCTTTATGTTGGTGTCTGTTCTCTCTGAGTCCTCTGTTAATTAGGCTTGACTCAGTATACCAACAGTACACCAGGCAGATGGTCCTCAGAGTGGTGTTCGATAAATGTGTTGGTCATGTCCAGGCAAGCAGTGGAGCGAATTGGGCACCCTGTAAATCTCCATCCTTTCTCATGTCACACGTATACTAGAGACACACAGAAGTGGTAGTCCTCACACATGCCATGTGCCATTTTCAGATCAGCGACTTCAACCAGCGGCGAATAAATCGCACCTCTCCCAGCACTGAAGAGGACAAGGAGAACAAACAGAGGAAGGTCCCAGAAGAGGAGCTGGAGGTACCCCCCCCCCCCCCCACCTTCACATAATCCCATTTGCTGTAGGGCTTAGTGGAAAGTACTGGAAGTTGAGGACCTTGTGTCTGTCTGTCTCTGTCCGTCTAGGTGGTAGTGAGCCTGGAGGAGGGTGTTGGGCTCTCTTTGGTCAACAAGCTGCCAGAGGAGCTGGTATTCACCACACTGTCAGGCATTGATGTCCACTTCACACGAACCGCTGCCAACGAGGTGCTGGAGCTCAGCATACAGAACATCCAGGTAACCTTCAGGGCCGCATAGCTGTCTTAGAGTTTAGCTGTAATCCACTCATATGGCTGAATATCTACTGCAGCATTGCCCGTTAGCTATTTTACCATTGGGGGAGCAACAGCAGTGCAAACCTGCACACCCAATACTCTTCCAAGTCCCAGCATGCCATGGTGCTGAGACCTGTCTTTTTCCTCTCGTCTCTTTGCCAGGTGGATAACCAACTGCTGGGCACCACCCAGCCAGTAATGCTGTGCGTGACGCCCAGCTCCAGCGAGAGCAGCAACATGGACACAGGCCCTGCCCTGCAGGTGAATGCTGTCAAGGTTCCCAGCAGTCTCATGCTGACTGACCTCTTCAAGGTGAGCCCCCCGAAACCCAGCTCTCCCCCAAATTCCACAGGAGTACCAGAGCAGAGACAGTCACAAGGGGTGGGAGACTAGGTCTCTGTTGTACAACTCAGCTGGTTTTCTTTAATTAGTCCATCCATGTTTTTTCATACTTTTACAATATACTTTTGAGACTAAAACAAAGAGAAACATAGTTACTTCATGCTCAAGTGAACATAGAGCTCAACACTGTCTTAAAAAAGCAACATGAGCTTAAAATATAGCGATGGCCCTTAAGAGCAATATCAACACGCATTGTACTCCCATGTTCATAATAGCTAACAATGATGTGAATGAGCAGATTTACACTATATAGGTTGAAGGGATCAGGTGCATGCTTGGAAAAGGGCAGGCACAAGTTCTGGCAACAAACCTGAACACGTATGTTGTCAATATCAGAATGTGTTGAGCAGTTCTTCTGCTGTGAGATGTGGTAACTACAGTAACTACACTAATAGTTTGAGTGTGTGCTTGATGAAGTGTAATCGGAGATTTGAATACACCAGGTAGCGTCACCCATATGAAAAGGTAGTCGTTGAATAGGCACATTGCACTGGCAGAGGGTAACCATGTCGCTCCTCTCTCAGCACCTGATGGTCACAGCCCGACGGTTCACGGTCATCATCGAGGAGAAACTCCTGCTCAAGCTCCTCAGCTTCTTCGGTTACGGCCAGTCAGAGGCAGGTGCGTGAGATCCCGAGCTCCCCTGGAGAAATGAGCCAGGCCCACAGCGACAAGTCTGAGCTCATTTGAATATTGCAGCACTGTGGATTGGTGTGTGGTGAAAGGTAAACTTTAGATAAGGGCCATTCAAAGGAGCGTTGTTATTTCAGCTTTTCAAAGGTGATGAAGTATTACTGTTATCGCGGTTCCTGAGCCAGGCGAATGGAATATTATTAAATCATTTGGCTGAGGCTTGCTTAGCTGTCTAAAGGGCAGAAAGGCTTTTCAGCGAAAATGACCTGGAGGTTATTGTAAATGTGAAAAGGATTTCAAAAATACCCTAGGGACAGTGTACACCAAGTTCATACCAGGTAAAGGCTGCTTAAAGGGCAGCTTTTTACACTTTGTTCTGGATAAGCTGTAGCTTCAAGCTAGTGCGCTGTGTTGTTGAACATAATCCTTTCTTGTACGAAAGAGCTGTAACAGATATGCCTATAATGAGATTATTATTTGATGTGCGTTTCTTGTGAAGCCGTTACATTAGCAGAGTCGCCTTACCTTGTGTGTGTTAAATATGCAGGTTGATCTGATCTCTTCCTGGTGGGGTGAGCTTGAATTCAGGTGGAGTTGCGGAAGAGAAAATGGAGATTGTGAATTACATGGGTGGTTTTAAGTGATGGTAATGGTTCTTAGCCTTACTCATCGTGTGTGTGTGTGTGTGTGTGTGTGTGTGTGCGCGCGCACGCCTGTGTGTGTTGGTGTGTGCATATATCTATTTCAGAGCTGGAGAAGCTGGATGAAAACCTGTATGAGAAGTCGAGTGAGGATGCAGGGACACCAAAGCGATATTACTTTGAGAACCTAAAGATCAGTCTTCCCCAGGTCAAACTGAGTGTCTTCACCTCTCACAAACTCCCTCCTGACCTCAAGGTACCAGAGGACTAACAGTGTGTCTCTACCTATACTTCAGTGAAATTGTTCTAATTGCATCACGCGTATCTTTGAGTGGAGAAAGAAACATATTTCTTAATGTAATCACCCCCTCATTCTGCCCAAGTTCATTTACCGACACTTCCACTTTCAGTCACAAGGGGGTGCAATGACCTTGTTTTTCTACAACTATGAACAAGATTACATGTTGCAGGTATATATAACTGTTACCTTCAAGTAGGGTCAACAGCATACAGATGTATGTTCTGCTGCTGCATTTATATTCCATATATGCATGTAAGTATTCAAATGTCAGTCCACTATGAGGCATATTCTGTATTCAGATTGAACACATATTCAAGGTAGGCATGAGAACATTCTGTCTGGTGGTTGTGCAAAAGGATTTGAGCTGAACTTACTGACTGGAGCTGCGAGTTTTATGCATAAAGTAACCCCAATTCCCGAGATTAATTCTTATAGTTTTAGAACTGCTGGAATTGTACCGCATCCTTTCCCACAGTTGTCTTATCGATAAATTTTACTGGAATGAGTTCCTGCATCATCTGCTGTGAGATCCTGTATAGGCTGTTATGAGTTACTGTATTGGCTCAGCCTCAGTATGGTCTGTTTTGTGTGCAGGCCCTGAAAGGCACGCTGGGAATCCCACTGATTAGGTTTGAGGATGCTGTCATTAACATGTACCCGTACACACGGGTCCACCCATACGAGACCCAGGAGATCATTGTCAACGACGTCCTCAAGCACTTCAGAGAGGTGAGCCCGTCCACACAATCAGTAGGCTGCATTCCCAGACACCGCAGTTTGACTTTGCGCATATTACACCTGGACACAGTAAGCCCTCATTTGCATTGCAGCTGCTACAGGTGGTCCTGGACAGGTGGGGTGGGGTGCAGTGCCTCAGTAGCAGCCACTACAGACTGAGGTTTCATTCAAGTGTTCATAAGCAACTCTTATTTGGGAGAGACAACAAAGCATTTTTACACTAAAATGTTTATGAACTGTTGGAGTTAAACATGCTTACAGAGTACTTGAATGGAGTGCTTGAATGGATACACTTCTGTTCTTTTGTGCTGGGAGTCATTCTGGATAAGTTTGTCTGCTAAATGTATGCAATGTAATATAAGATACTGTGTCTTCAGCTTGACCTGTTCACTGTGATAATTAATATTCCAAAATATTCTGAACAATTCCCCTTCATACACATAAACAGTAATAAGGGCCACTTGATAACACTGCATGTATGCACAGCAGATAATGCTCGGGCTGCTAAGGATTCGAGATTCAAGGAAGGACAGAACACTCTGTGACAGGTTTACTGGACGGCTGTCCCATGTCACATGTCCCCCTCTGTCTCAGGAGCTCATCAGCCAGGCTGCTCAGATCCTGGGCTCCGTGGACTTCCTGGGGAACCCCATGGGGTTGCTGAACGACGTCACCGAGGGCGTGTCCGAGCTCATCAAGTATGGCAACGTGGGCGGCCTCATCCGCAATGTCACCCACGGTGTCTCCAACTCGGCTGCCAAGGTAGGCACTGCCACTGTGCAGGGTGAGGGACACGCGGGGGCGCGTGTCCATCCTCATGTGCATCTGTCCTAAAGCAAGCCCACCTACTGCTCGAACGTGCATCTGTCTTCACCTGTGTCTTGTCTCTCATGGACTTGTCCTCACATGTCTGACCCCACGGTTAGGGTGTGAGAATTGTCCTCTCACCGCATGATGGCTTGTAAAATGAACTCCAGATTCACAGCTCGTTCCAAATTCCTCTGGCCCTTGAATTCTGGGCACAGTCACAGTTTAAGAAGCCTCACTCTAATGTTGGTCGGTGCAGATGCTCCCGGCTGCCAGACCTGAAGGTTCGCCTCCGTTTGCCAGTCCGAGGTCTCTGAGTTCAAAGCTAAATGGAGAAGAAGCTAAAAGTGCTCATTCAGTCGAGGACTCTGCTTGTTCCGTCAGCAGAGTTATCAAATGTCTTTCTAGGAACTGCATGTGTGGCAGCTGTGTTGTGTTTTTTTATGTCTTCCTGGAAAGGAGGCAGAACAGCAGACAGAGGTCACAAGGTCTGTTCTTATTAGCTAATGATCCACTGCCTTCTTTTTATGACGTATATGCAGCTATTCAGGGGACCTTATTAGAGGGCTGACGTGTTTTGGTATTGCACTTGAACAGACGCTGAGGTTGTCTTCTTGATTGAAGTTCTTGATTGATTGTCTTGGAGCCCCTTAGTGTTGGCCATGCCAGAACGCACCACTGCAAGATGTAGGCATTAAAATATGCAAGCTTCGACAGCAGGACCCAGTCACACAATTAAACTTAAAAAGTTCATCATTTAGATCAAAATCAGACCAGTTGTTTTTTACCACTTACTACATTCACACACTAAAATACACCTAACCAATCAGTGCTCTACTAAAAAAATGTCAGGTTCAGATCCACGATCTTGAATGAGCTGAGAATTGTTTGACAGCTGTTATAAGGCGCAAATTATTTTCTGGTGTGACTGCTAGCTACGCCGTGGCCGTGTCTTACGGTAACTGTTCTTAGTGTGACCAGGGCTTTGCACCTCCTGTTGGAGTGAGGCCTTGGGACGGTTGGACTGGCAGTGGAGTTCGGCCTTAGCGTGTGGTCGGGGGCCCATCAAAGCCCTTGCTCCCAGCCCCGTGGCCATGTCCCAGCATGCATCTGTGACAGCTCGCACAATCCCCGCCTTTCAGCCGCAGCCAGCTTAGTGTCAGCCATGCTACTTCGCCTGTTTTCTTCCCCTCTTCTCTCAGTGCATGCTGATTTATCTCTCTTTGTGTCGAGCAGGGAAGAGATGGCGTTTCACTTCGGTTAGCCAGCAGGTCGGATGCTACCTCTTGACCGGTCCTGGGCTGGCTTGTCTGCTGCCTCTGACTAATGGCTTAGCTGCAAGCATTTTCTCCGAAACTGCCAATCAGATGCAGCTGTGAGAGGGCAAACTTTTGTCCCTGCTTTTTCAGTGAAGCACATCTTATATTTTAATTTAATTACCTTTAAAATTCTGCTAAAATTGTCTGCAGATGAACTATCTGTAACACACAAGGAGGTGCGGCAACAAGTGGCAACTTTAATAAAACAACAGAGCCCAGATGCAGTCTAACAGCAGCATAATTTGTTCTTAACTCTGAGTATTGAATCTAACCGCATGGTATTTTTTTTGTCCATACACAATATTACAGGCTTGGTGGGCACTGAAGCGGGTAACTAATAGTGTATGAATTGTATTGTGTGAATGAAAAAAGTAACACTTTTAAAGGATGACACAGTTTCCTCAGTACTCAAAAGTATGGACTGTGTCCATTAAAGATGGGTGTCACCCAGCCTTCACTTTTCCAGTCTTGTCACACAGACTGTGCATTTGTCTTGGTAAAGTCAGGGGACACTTTTCCCTCTCTTGAAGTTTCCATTCATTCAGTGGAAAATCGAACGGGATCGTTACGCCCCTGATTCATTGGCTCTCCTGTTTTGGAAAACCCCTGTCATCGATGTTGTTTTTCAAATGGAGCCGCCAGTGCAGTTTTGTGAGCAGCAGCAAAACGCTGCTCCCTGCGCACACATTCTGATCTCCCAAGCTTTTCTCATAAAACCTCCATGCCAAGACAGCGGCCCGCCTAGTAGAAATTCCTTGCCCTAGCATTCAATGGAAATTTACTTTTCAAAATCTCATTTTAAGATGTATCCATTAAGTCCAGTGCCCAGTGGGGTTTTAATTGGATATGGTTAGGGCAAAAAGTATCCCACATTTTTCTCTTAGTCATAACACATTGGTTTGACAGTGCCTGGGGAGGGGACCTGGGACTCCATTCGACTTGTGTCCTGGAGCAGTCTGGCCTTGTGCTGGGCGTTCCCATGATGGTACTCACGTTTTCAGGCCCCGAGTGAGAAAGCCAGCCCGTTCTTTATGGGCCTGCCTGTTCGATTACTTTCACTGGGTAGCAGTGGTGCAACTTTGTCATACCTTTTACAGGTTTCCCAAGCCTTTGAATCCTGTGTGCATGCTCCCAGCCACTGAGCACTCCCCATCCTGAAAAAGAGCCCTCCATTGGCAGCATCTGTACTCAACTGTGCTGTATTGTACTGCTCTGAGGTCTGCTAACTTTATTTTGTCTACAAAAAATAAACCCAGCGCTTGACAACGTTGAGCACTTTACCACAATCATCTGTGCAATCCCTTAAATGGTCCCCTGGTTCAGTTCTGCGGCTCTTTAGCTCCAGCCACATTGTGCAAAGACTAAAATGGAACCCTTTAACATTTCCAGAACTTCTGTTTATGACCGACAGCCCATCACCCTCTCCCCTGAGAGTCCCCTCTGAGTCCCCAAAGCCTTCCTTGGCCCCCCCACCCCCAATGCACTTCGGTATAGGGGTGGGCTGTAAACTTGAAAGCATTCTCATCTTCTCCCTCTCTCCCTCCCCCGGGACTCTGTCCTAGTAAGTGTATTGGTTTAGTTTCACAGAAGAGGGAGAAGAAAAAGGAGGAGGGGGATGGGGGGGGGATGGAGGGGAGTGGGAGGGAGGGAAGAGTCGGAGCTGCCCTTCACATGAACCCAGCAGGGACTTCGCTTGACAGGGTCATCCCAAGTTCAGGCCTGGCTCTTGCTGACTCGGTGTGTGTGTGTGTGTGTGTGTGTGTATGCGAAAGGCAGAGAGAAGTGCACAGAGTGGAGCAGAGCGAATCCTGTTTACACAGCTCTCGGGGCCTGTAACACAAGCCCACTTCCAGCACACACCTGCTGGGCCTCTGAGGAGACCTCTCTGGGCAAAGTCAGGTCAGCTGCAGGGAAGGGTGAGGGCGAGGGCGGGACACGCACTTTACTAGCTGATATATTGGGCAGATGGGTGAAGTGCTGCCAACAAATCGGTTACCTCAGAACGTGTTTGGGGCTCAGCACTGCAGCATCATGGTGGGTTTCACACTTTTGGAGCTGCAGCAATGCTTTTTCCTTCACCATGCATTTAGATTTATAAACCATAGCACCTGTTCCGGGAGTTCTGCAGGATTAGAGTCTAGTTTCATTTAAAACGATGGTATGCAGAATTTCAAGGGCTGGTGGGAAAGGCTTTGGTTTGGTAGCCCAGCACAGAAATTTAAGCAAAACATTCCAGTTGCACCCATGAGACTTAATTTTAGACATAGTTAAAAATTCTCTGTGAGATTAATGGATTTGGTTTACACAAAATGATACCACACCATACGATTTAGCTAAATATCCAGCAGACCCGCGCGGCAAACTAAGAAAAAGGTCCTTAATAAATCATTAAAGAGATCTTATGTGAAGCAGACTACATTTCTGAGAATCCAAAATTCTTTTTCCGTTAGGCTGCACTGTTCCCGTGGATGTCCCTTTTGAAATGTTCAAAAGCTCTCCTCCAAAGCACAAGGGGGATGAAGGGGCTGGGGGGGCACTAACAGTGCGGTCGGAAGGCCTGCCAGAGCCTTTGATTGAGACAAATGAGAGGCAATCAGTCACACTGCACAAGTGAGCCAGTCAGCAGGGATGGCTGGCTAATCAGGCACTTCACACAGACAGCCCTGTAGGGGTCCTTTGACAGGTTAAATAGCTCCGCCCCCTTGTGTCAGGACCATGGAGTCTGGTGGGATGGTAGGGAGCTAATGAATTTAGCTGGGTGGTAATTAGGAGGCGGATGGAAAGGGGGGTTCAGCATTGTGACAGGCTCCAAAATGGGGGGGGGGGGGTGATGTACAGTCATCAAAGACTGTTGGGGTTTCATGGCAACAGGCGAGTTTTAAAATGTGCTTAATGTCAAGATATGCAAGTCAATGCTCAGTGCCCTCCTCATAACAAAGGTATGTGATTGCTACAATCAATTGCCATCATAGTGCTTGGAGGTTTCCACCCTACCACCATGCTGGGGTAGGAAATCTACTCATTAACTTATCCGCAGACGTCCCATGGAATCTATTCACGATCCAGCCTCAGAAACAATGTGAAAACCGCAGCTATCATAAACGAATAGTCGCAGGCCAAGTTTTGTTTGGAAGCCATGTGAGTGTTATCCTGGGTCAGGCAGCGGTCAGCAGGGTTAAACCTGCAACAGAGAGAGGGAGGCGGATCCAGCCCTTTCCTGCGAGGAGGATCTGATGGTCGCTACACATAATGGACAGATTCTGTCCAAACCCCTTGTGTCACTGCACTGCCAGTCTTTTGTGTGCATGGCTGAAGTATAAGAGTGTAAGTTCAGGGACAGAGAGCTTTTCCTGTGTGCAGAGCAACTGCTTTGGGACTGCCCGCAGTGAGCTTGTCAAGCAAAGACACTTATTACCTAAGGAAACATTCAGGGTGCTTAAAAATCAGAATTCCTTTGATAAGGCTGTTATCTAGAGTTCAAGAGAACAGGTCAGCTGTTATCATTATTGATGAGGTCTGAGGATTTATTTTTTGGTTGTTTTTTAATAACAGAAATAGGACCTTGTGTAATTTTTCGACCTTGTTAATGGGTTTTTAATGTTCCATTGGCCTTTATTTAGTGCTGAACTTGTGACTCAGCATCTGTTGTCGGAGCTGACAAAAAAGCCTCTTAACAGCGACACTATTTGTATTTGTGCTTGAAAGCACAGACCTTTACATAATCTACTGCCTCATCATTTTTCCAATGTTCAGCAGTCTCTCTGCATTTCACTTCCAGTGGGGCTTGTTTCATTTATTTTGTCTCATATTATTTTTGAGTGTGTAAGTGTTGTAATGAAAATGAAAATGAAATGCCTGAAATTAAGTTTAGAAGCCTGACATCACCATGCCTTTCAAAATTGAAATGATCTGATTTTGTTTTGTACCATACTATCCACACCCTGAGTCCTCTTGGTTTAATATTTTATCGCATTCACTTTTGTCTATTCTTGACATCATTGAGATCTGACAACTTAAATATTTTTGATTTGGATTTTCATTCTCATGAGTTTTCACCGGCATCCTCCAAGGGTTTTCCAAAAAACAACACTTAATATTGTGTGTTGTGTATGATACTTTATTACTTTGCTTCCTTACTTTATTCCAGTCCATTGATGTGTTATTGAGTCTACTAAAATACAGGTAATACATACAACCTGGAGTTTTAACTGAATTAATGCATCATTTCACAGTTGTTTACATATTTTGTGTAAAAAGGTGGAATAACCATTGCACGATTATATTGAACCTTACTATGCACATGGCTAGGAACATAAACAGTTGAACAGTATTACTGTCAGGACTGATCAGTCAGTCAGTCAGTCAGTCAGCCAGCCAGCCAGCCAGCCAGTCAGTCTGTGAACGAGGGTGTGACAGCACCATTTGTAGGGCTGCTCCCTCCATTTGTGGCCAAAGAGGAAAAAGAAGTTGGCCAACGGCAGGATCGCTCTGTTCTACCAGTTTGCAGGAACCCTTTCAGACGGGCTGGGAAAAACCATGGACAACCGCCACCAGAGCGAGAGAGAGTACATCCGTTACCATGGAGCCACCAGCGGGGAGCACCTGGTGGCTGGGATCCACGGACTCGCACATGGTACAGAGAACACAAGGGGTTGGGGTTTGTGTACTGGAGACATGCTCTACACTATGGTTGTTATTATCGTATTATTCTTTATATGACTACTTACTTATGTTTTGCCTGTTACACATATGAATGTATATGCATATACGTTGGGAACAAAGCAGCAAAATGACCAAGGCACACATTTTGTGAATGTAAAAAAGCCTTTGTTAATTAATGTGAGAATAACACAAGTACTGTGCACTCGACCTTGGAGTTAAAAATGCTAGGAAAAGTGAAATATTGACTGTATACACCATAATGTGCTTGAGCACCATATCCTAGTCCTGAATCAAGGCTAGACAACATCAGAACGCGCTCCCCAGTTATCGAATGTCCTGTTCTTTTTTCCGTATTTACAAAAGTAATCAATACACATTCGTATTCTGCAGGGGCCTGTGTTATGGTGCAGAGAGAGAAAATCCCTTAACAAGCACTATGAAACTCTGAATCAATTTAACAGCAAACGTGTCACATTTTTTCTCTTTGTTTATTGTACAAACCACATAAAGGAATTGACTTTTTGTTTGGAAGGACCTTCCTCAAGTCTGGGTCGAACGTTGAGAAAGGTCATTCTGAGTGAAACGTCGATTCGTTTATGCAGTTTGTACATTAAAGTGAGAGCACAGTTGGAACAAGTTTCTTGTGGTATTGAACCAGTGTTTTGGACATTTCAGTGCTGGTAATAACAAATGATGTCAGTGTCTTAATTAGGTTGCTCAGTCCCTGCTTCTCTATGTGGAAACTAAGTCATAAATTGACCAACTCGGAAGGCTCAGTACATAGCAAGTCTTATTGTCCATCTTGAAACAACGTGTTAATGTAATATTATTAACAAGTTTGGAGATTGTACGAAAACATTCTGTACTCATCCATCATGGAGTAGCTGTCAGTGAAAAATGCATATTATCGAATGAGGCTTTCAGGAGCTCAATTCATGCTCGCCCTCTGCACTTGTAACTCCGTGAAGGACACAGTCCCAGCTAAAATATACTGCCGTGAATGTTCACATCAGAGTTGCTGGATGTAAATGCTTCAATTAGTCTGTGTCTCTGCATTTTAAGGCTTGTTATTTTTTCTGGAAATTTCTGTGCTGTCCAGGCAGCATGCTTGTTGGCATTCAGCCAAACAGAAATGTAAATACTGATTAGTGGTTGCTGAGAGAAAGGACTTTCTGTTTATTTTTCCTTGTGTCTGAGCCTCATTTGAACCTGATCTGGGACTCTTTTTTTCCCATGAACGCTTAGATCATAATATGGTCATCCACAGATTGTTTTATCACAGTGTACTTATGTTATATCAACATACGTTGGTGTGGAGTCCCGAGTGGCTGAGGCGGCAAGACGTTTGCTTTGAATGCAGGCTCAGATCTACGGTTGGGTTTTAAGCTGGTCCTGTCATCTGCCACCAATGACAGGGATCCCACAGCAGGAGACCAAATTGGCTTCATTCTGCCAAGGATGAGGGTGGGCACTGTAGATTGGCCGGCATTCCCACCTCACACTGCTTCTGGGCACGCTGCAACTTGTTGCACACCTTTGAGCAGAATGGCACCTATCTTCCAATGAGCTCCCACTTCTTTGTAGTGCATTGTGGGACTTAGAGTGTGCAAAGTAGACACTGTTTGCATGTCCAATTGGTGATTCCAAAGAGGGTTGCAAAAGCACTGAAAACAAGGTGGCAGCAAGTGGCGAAAGGTCATGTAGTGAAAAATGTGCACCATGCTGGCATTGGGAAGTGCAGATTTTGGAGCTCTGTCCTGTGGGTAACAGTGTAGGTGTAGTAACAGTGTTCAGGGGGTTACTGTTTCTGTGGGTTACGGTGTTTCTGTGGGTTACAGTGATCACGTGAGTAACAGTGTGCTTGTGGCATCGTGTCATGCAGGCATCATCGGCGGCCTGACCAGCGTCATCACCTCAACGGTGGAGGGTGTGAAGACAGAGGGTGGTGTTAGTGGATTCTTCTCCGGTCTGGGGAAGGGTCTGGTTGGCACGGTGACCAAGCCAGTAGCCGGAGCCTTGGACTTCGCCTCTGAGACAGCCCAGACTGTCAGGGACATGGCCAGCCTGAGCAATCACAGGTACGAACTGGGGTCTGTGCTAGAAGTGCTTGTCACTCACATCTCTCAACTAACCATCGGGGAGCAAGGTTTCACTGACCACAAAATGAGTGGCGTTATCACCCATTATCGGACTCAAGAATTTAAATGAATCATGGGGTTTTGTAGAGCAGAGCAAAATGATTTCAACTGGTTGATATGTCAATGATTGGCAGCATATCATAGCTGTACCCTTTATGGGGTTCATGAAGACTCACTCTTTCATTTTGTTTTAAGTATAAAGCATGTGTTTTTTTGCAGGGGGAGTGATGGGTTGTGTGTCTGCTTTTTCTTTAATGTGAGGATAGCTTCTCAAGCTGGAGAACAATGGGGCTAATTCACCATTCTTCTAAGGGCAAGGTTTAGGGCACTGATCCAGTTTGAGAAAATATTTTCCAAATAAAATGGAGCAAATCTGGCTTCCAGGAAAAAATACCAAGATGCTGATCCGATGAAGTTCTTCCCCACAATGATAGAATGTCAAGTTAGGTCTGCTCTTTCCCGCGTCCATCTAAACAGAAAACTGTTATGAAAGCTTCATTTTTTTTCACACATTTTGTTTTGTTCTGCATTGATGTAGGTGTGGGGTTTAATTATCTAGAACTCAACATTTGCCAGCATCATCTGTTTTCTGTTACAGGATCGCTGTGCAGAAAAGGCAAGCGTGTCATTTAAATTATGAAACAGCTCTTTAACCGCCTGCAGCCTTTAATCTTCTGTTTGTAGGTGGCGTAGGAGAATGCATTGTGTTCGTCTTTAGGGGCACCTGTGGAGAAAGCTAGTTCAGGAGGAGGTCAGAATACACATGGCGGTAGTTTACTGCTCTTCTCCCTGCCCTCGGTCGATTCCTCAAACAGGGGATGCTACTTTGGGCTTCTGAACCCAAGTCACTGGCTTGTTTGCGATGCGGCTATGAGAGGTATCACGTAACCTGTAAAATAGGCCTTCCTGCAGCAAAAGCGGCTGTTTTGCGTCATTCAGGAATCTTACACTCGGAGCAATAACGAGACACACCAGCCGCGCTTGTAAATCCCACCTGCGTTTTAATGGTACAGCTTGAAGCTGGGAGCTGCCTGGGTCGGGTTGCACTCTAATTAGTGTCTAAAGTAGGGCCGGTAATGATCCGGACTGCAGGACAATGGGGCTCTGTAACTCTTACCCGCTGCGTTAAAAGCGAAAAAGAGGGTGGAAAAAAAAAAGGTGGAAGAAAGGCGACCTAGGTGTAAAACCCGGCCGAATCGAAAGCGTCTGAACTTTGATTTCCAGCCTGAACCCCGCCGGTCGTATTACAGAAGGTGTCTGGTATGCGCAGCCATTTGTTGTGCAGTTGCCCACGTACACGTGAGGCAGCCAGGCGTCTTTTTGGAAGGGGGGGGCCTGCGGCGGCGGCGCGGCTGTGGGTTTTTTGGTCTGGAGGGAATGAGAGGGTTTCCTGTCCTCTGCAGCGGGTCCCAGGGGCTGTCAGCACGGAGGGGGAGGTGCGCGCAGGAAAGGGACCTCCTGGTGAACCGTGCTGCTGTGAGCGAGGCCGTGGGGGTGGGTGGGGAGGTGGGGAGGTTGGGGGGGGGTTCGCCGGAGCGTGCCTGCAGCAGTGTGCCTGGGAGTTCAGCCAGAGTTCACCCAGGGAATGTGCAGGATCTACTGCCTGCACTGGGCACTGTCCTGGCACACTCGCACGTACACATGCACTCGCATACACACATATTCGCACACAGACACACACACGTACACTTGCACACATTCACACACGCTCACATGGACACGCATAAAGTCACATACATTCACACATACTCACACACTCAAGCACGCTTACACGCTCACATACTCACACACATATACACTCTCATACTCGAATACTCATACACACTCACATTTACACATGCAATTGTACACTCTGTCTCTCGCTCGCGCACACACACGCACACACACACACACACACACACTAGAACTATCTTGTTTTTGTGATAACACACCAGGATCAACAAACTTGAGGTCAAGAAAGAAAAATGACTTTTGCGTCAGTTATAATTCTTCAGACCTTTGTCAGAAGAGGATCCACACTCGCGCTGTCATAGAGATTGATTTTTTTATGTTTGTTTTTTTGCCTCCTGCTCTGAGTAACTTGTTGAAAGTAAGCACCGTTTCACTTTTCAGTTAAGCCTCCTTCTGCTGCAGTTGTCCCTTGTTATTTTTGCTGATTCCGTGCAATCCTGCATCTGACATTATGTTGAATAACATTTAAAAGGTGGTGTTGCTTTTGGACCGTGTGGAATGGCAACTAGAATTTCCTTAGAATAACATTCTGGATTATATAATCACCGCGCTGTCATTCAGCCTGTCAAAATCGACCCCGCGGCCGTCCTCCTCTCCTCTCCTCCTACATACGCCCCTCCATCTGCGCTCTCGCGTCGCAAACAGGAAATAAACAAGTAAATGAAAAGCAGACATCCGTGCGGGCCTGGGCAAGGGGGATTGTGGGATTGCCCACACTCCCTCTGCTCCCCTGCCCTGCTCGTGAACTTTCCCTCCCCCCAGACCCCCCCCCCCCCCCACACCACCCTCGCCCTCGCCCGCCCCTCCCTCCAGAGCAACCCAGGCATCCGTCCAGGGTCAGCTCCATTACAGTCCCAAAACAAAGGGTGAGAAGAAGGGGGGTTGGGGGCGGTGGGGTGGGGGCTTGGGGGGTGCAGCAGGTTCCACCAAATAAGCGTTTGCCCCCTCAGCCCACCCCTCCCTCCTCCCTGTGCTGTCAGTTTAGATGGAAATCCAGAGCTCTTTGTGTAATGTGCTCTACCTCACGGCAGTGCCGAAGGTCTGCCTTTGTGAAGGAGCAGCCCAGCCCTATGCTCGGAGTGGGCCTGTCTCACGAGAGCTGTCCTGCGTAGTGTGACTGTGCACCAGTCCTGAATGCTCCCCTTTTTTTCGATTAGATTTATTTGCCTAACACACTCAATTCCCCAGGGCGACTTGCTTAGTTCACATTGTTACACATTATCCATGTATACAGCACAGTATTCACTGGAGTGACTGAGGTTAATAACCAGGCTCAAGGGTACAGCAACCCACCCTGGAACAGAACCTGCTGCTTTCTGCTTGCAAGAGTGGCTCCCTATTAAATTTGCCACACTGCCGTAGGTGTCGGCCGTTTAATATGGAACTGTAATGTGCATCTTCGTGAAATGAGCACTGTAGTTCACAATTAGTGCCGCTGTAGGCCTTCGGCTGGTTATTTTGTACAAATTTAAATGTGCTTTTATTGCAGCCGGTCGCATACAGAGGAAGATGCAAATGACCATTTAAGAAGAGAGAGGTAAAAAATAGCACGCGTTTTATTGAGAGGTGAAGATACGATCAGTTTACATTTAAATACTTGCCCGGAGTTTGAACCTGAATCGAGAACTTCAGCAATTCCGAAGTGGAATTTGCCAGTGAAATTGCAGGACTGGGAACAGTAAGATACGATTGTGCCTCCGGTCGACTCCACGGGATAAATACCAGACATGCAAATGAGGTGTCTTGCCGCAAGCCATGCGAGCGGTGCACGGGTACGGGGCGGGAGTGCGTTTGAAACTGATAGCGGCCGCGTCTGAACCACGCGTCTCGCCCGTGTTACTTAGATAAGAGCCTGGCGAGGATCAGAGCGGCAGCAGCGTGTGCTCTCCCTCTCGCTCCCCCCCGCACGCCCTCGCACCGTGTCAAAAACTCGGGGAACAGAGGCAAGGCTGAAGCCCCGTCTGCTCGTTCCTGTCCCAGGGATGGCAGCAAGAGTCTGGGGTCCAATCCCTGGGCCTGACCCGGAGCTGAACCCTATTGTTCTGCCACTCCAGAGGAGCGTGGGCCACTGTGACAGAGAGGGGGGTGTTGTGGGGGGGGTGGGGGGGGGGGATTGAGCTGAGAAAAGGAGAACATGTTAGGAGCCCCCCAGATGTCTCTTCACAGTGCTAATCAAGGGCCTGGAAGAGTGTTAAGATTGGTGAATGCTGGTCCTGTAACAATGAAAAAGAAATTTGTGTGTTATTTCTCCTTACCGATGCCTCTGCACTGCACTGTAGATACAGATGGAAACACAGACGAGCATGATCTTTTTCCTGGTCATGTGTGAAACCAGAATCCCTTAATATTGTTGTATTGTTGCAGAATTTTGTTTGTTGGCTTCGTGCCGCAGTTTTTCAGTACCGTGCCTTCCCTTAGCTCAATTTCTATGGGAGAACAAATCGGGAACCGTATTTTCACAAAGTCCGAGGCGTCTCCAGTGCCCCCGGCAGCAGGCTCGCCAGGGGGCTCCCCTCAGATGAGCAGTGGCAGCTGTGGGCGCCAGCCGCCCCCATCCCCCGCCCCCCCAGGTCCAGGGAGAAACGCGCACGCCAGCGCAGGCCTCAGCACACTGCCGTCTTTGTGAATCAACTGGAAACCATCAGCTCTAATCAAATGACCGCGGGCCCAGATTCAAGCCAGATGTAGGAATTCCAGCCCCGGCTCGGCCCAGCGGTGGCAGCCAGGAAAAGAGGTCATCCACAGGAGACGCGAGACCCGAGCTCCGGCTTGGCACCAGCACCGGCGCCGACCGGCCCGTTTTATCCGCCTGGCCCGGGCCGCCGTGACCTCTTCACCCCGCAGAGCCCCCGGCGCACAAAGCTGCAAGCCGTTCTCCCCCGACAGGCTGGTTTTGTGATTTTAATTACGAGCGCTAATTGGGACGGTATGCGGGGATCATCGTGAAATAGTTACACGGAGCGTCTCCTCTTGCTGGAAGACACCGCATGCCCCATATGCTTGTAAGACTTTCAGATGAATTGCTAACATCATAGATCTGTCTAATCGGTGTTGCAGATGTCAATTAGATAATTCCCTGACCTCGTAGTCAAGCTTCCATAAATCTGCATTAATATATACTGTACCTTACTTAAGTCATTCCCAGCCCTAATAAAAAAAAGCTCATAAATTTTGGTGGCTGGAAAAACTGCAAAACAAACGCTGTGACAATCCCCTAGTCCCTCAGCTGAGATGTCCCCCCCCCCCTTCATATTTTTTGCGGCTTCTTTTTCCAGTAAGCCAACTTGCCTTTGCAGTGAGACAGATGTTCAAAAAGCATAAAAAATCCCCTGCAAGTGAGTGCCAGTATCGAAAGTCAAACACCATTACTCAATTAATCCCTCTTCTTTTCTGTTACGTGTCAGTGGCTCTAACCTTCACACATTCGAAATGAAATTAACTAAAATGCAATAATGAAACCCCTGTAATCCTTGCCAGGGTGCGTGGGGTCGCGCAGAGTCGGACCGATTCCATGTTTGCATATTCATTATATCTTACGCAGGCCTTCGGGCCCCGCAAAGCAGCATCGGACGCTTTCGAATCGAACGACCGCAGTGTGCTTCAGTGGAAAAAGGAACAATGAGACTGTGCTCTGAGACAGATAAATCAAAACAGAATCTGGCCGACTTCAAAAAGGGGTGTCTGCTGGGAACAAAGAGAGCTATTTGTAGTGCGGTGTTTTATATAACTGCATGTGTTTGAATAATCATGAGGTTGATTGCTGTTATTTCTTTCAAAGGAGGTGGCTATCTCCCGTTCCTGATCAGTAGGAAATGCTTTGCGGGTAGTTTGATTAAAAAAAAAAAAAGATCTGACTTGTGTGGTGCACTCTGCACATGAAAGAACCACCTTGCTGTTTGGTAGAGTCTAACACATTTTGGTCGTGGTGCTGTTAGATGAAAGGCGTTTTGATGGAGCACCCCAATAAAATTGCCCTTGAAAAGATTACTTTGTAATGCATTCCAGTTGAGATTTATTGCTCTTTCTCTAAAGTTTGATTTGTTACCCGGCTTTTATTTTACACAGCCTGTGTGTATGTGCGTGCATGCATGTGTGTTCAAGTATGTTGACAATATGTGTCTGCTGGACTAATCATCTTGGGCCACAAGCCCTCAAAGTGAACATGCGCATTGGATTTGAAGGGATGGGATTTGCTGCGTCTGATTTGTGTTGTAGTTGTTTCCTGCTGTGTCTGGAGATGGTGGTGGGACTGTGGTTTCGTGTCGTGTTGTGATACTTGCAGACCTATTAAATCACCACATCCCCTTCAGAGGAAAAGAACTAGTCTAACGATGGGCTAACAATGCTAACTGAAGTAGCCTGACATGAGAATTTTAGAGTATGGCCGCTGTTTTAACATACGCATATGTGTACATGCGTGCGTGCATGTGTGTGTGTACACAGGCTGAGCGTCCAGCGGGTGAGGAAGCCTCGCTGCTGCAAAGGGCCCCAGGGTCTGCTCCCTCGCTTCTCCGCCATGCAGGCCGACGGACAGGAGCAGCTCTTCCGCCTCACCGACAACATCCACTCTGAGTTGTGAGTACAGACACGCTTCCCGCCGCTCTCCCAACACTGACGCGGGGGTTACGCTGCCGCCCTGGTGGCCAGACGGTGGCAGCTTCACATCCATGACCTTAACCTGCATTGCTTCCGCACGTCCCTAGCTGGGTAGTATGCAACATAAAAGATTTTCAGTAAGGGTGTCCTTAACAAAGGTGTCTGTTAGTCAGTTAATGGCAATTAAACAAAGGCAGTAACCTGCAATGGAAGAGTGTGAGGAGCAATGTCAGGTCAACAGGTCAGTGTATAAGACTGTCAAATCTGGGTCCTTGTAGCGTTTTTATGGACAGTTTGGATGGGTATTTGCGCACAGCTGAAACTGTCACGTTTTCAGGGAGCACAGATAGTAAAGTCACATAAAAACAGTTGTGCAAGTTGCAGAAACATCTCATGACTTACCCTGTGAGGCAGGATGTATGTTTGAGATCTGTGTGTGTGAAAGCGCCTCTCTAGTAGAGATTTTTGAGTTATAAGTTAGTAATTGATTCCAAGAACAGATTAGTACTTTCCCTGAGTGTGACGCTGTGTTTGAATAAAATAACTTGGGTCTAATGAGCTAGTGAGTGTGGAAGAAGTTGTATTAAGGAACAAGGTATGTGACAGCATGTGACGGGACTGGTTTTCCTCCATCAGAACCGTGTTCCGAAATAAAGGCATTGCAGGTCAGGTTTGTGTCAGCAGTATTTGTGTTGGTCGTCTTTCAGCGCACTGTAATTACTTAAGCGTGTTCTTGAGGGGGAAAGTACAGGCAGTCAGCTTTCTCTTTGGAGGTCGTGCAGTCTGAGCTGAAGGAGGTCTGCTTGTTTATCTGTTACAACCACAAACAGAGTACCTTCTGGTTTAGGAATGCCTGTGTCTCTTAGAGGTGTGTATTTGTGTGTCTGTAGAAAAGTTCCTTTCTTCTGCATCAGCAAATTGCTGGAAGATGTGTTGTGCAATGGCAAATTTATTTTTGAGGGTTACTTGGGGTTATAGGTATGTATATGTATAAATATGCGCACGCACACACACACACACACACACACACAGGGCTTTAGCCTTCATTAGCAGCAGTCACGTATCCCGTATTTACAGTTCTCATCTTGTGAGGTGTTTTCAGGCATGGTTTGGTCTCGGAAGGTTGGCTTCAGAACGGCTGTGTGTCTCCATACAGGGAGCGGAGTGACCAGAACTGCGGCCACAGCTTCCCCACACTCAGCCACAGGGAACCTAAAGAGGCTGTAAATCAAACTAATTAATTTGGGAGCTGACTCAGATATCCCTGTCTGACAGAGAGGGGGATCATAAATATGTCGGAAGGTGTCGTTCTGTGGAAGGATGGTGAGGGCATGGCAGGGGGCCAGGGCGGAGCGGGACGGAAGCCGTCTGCTTTGCAGCCTGTGATCAGTGCGCTGTGTCATTAGCTCCCGGCTCTGGGTCCCTGCCCCTCTCCCAGCCGTCCTGAGAGAACTCATTTGTCACCCCGCAAGCTAATTAGTCCAGATAGGGAGACCCCCTGCCTCCACAGCCGACCTTTCACCCTCGAGGTGTTAAACGGGCAATTACTCTTTTCAGCTCCTGTGCATGTAGAGCGGCCACACTGCTGTCGGGCTCATGGCTGGGAGCATGCACGCGTGCTTGTGTGTGTGTGTTTGTGTGTTCTGTGTGTGTGCAAGTTGTGGCTGAAGGTCATTTTCCTCTCACACCACCCTCTCACCCTGCACCTTCTCCAGCCAGCATGGCGCACACAGTGCTTTGTGTGTGTGTCCACGTATGTGTGTGCGTACTTTGTACTCCAGAATCTTAGCTTGCCCACTCATCAAAAAACCAGAACCCCTGTTGCATTAGGTGCAAAGGAAACTTTTACAGTCGACCTACAGCAAACTCGCCTTGCATTCCAAAAAGCATATTTCATGGACAAGCCATCATGACTGTGCATAGTTTGCGGCTGCACGTTCATTCAACCAGAACCAAATCATGGCACCTCTCAGGAATGATATGTGGTGTTGGACAAAGAGGCTCCGTCAGTTTTGAAATAATGAAGTCTGTTTTGTTTTGAATCCCTGTCAGCTGCATTTTCCAAACTCTGGCTTCTTGGTTCATGCTTGGATTACATTCCTGAGTCGGTGCTGAGTCGCGGCCGTAGCGGAGCGCTCCAATATTCCCCTGCGCTGCTTAATTACTCAGAACATTTCCTTCTGCCAGCTTTCAGCAACACTCACAGAGGAAACTCACTTTTTATTGTGTTTTACAATGTGCTATGCACATGTCTGAATGTCCTGACTTTGTTCAATTCCCTCCCTGTCTCCTCTCCTGGCCTCCAGCTTTATCGCCGTGGAACAAATCGACACGTACTGTGTGCTCATCTCCTCCAAGGTGGTATACTTCCTGAAGCCTACAGACTACGTGGACCGCGAGGCCATTTTCTTGGAGGTCAAGTACGACGACCTCTACCACTGCCTGGTCTCCAAGGATCACGGGAAGGTGTATGTGCAGCTCACAAAGAAAGCAGAGAGCACCAGTAGTGGGGTGGCTATCCCAGGCCCCTCCCACCAGAAGCCCATGGTGAGAGAGCACCAGAGGTGCCATCCAATCACATTGGAGACACGCCATTTCTGTTAGACAAACTAACTAAAGTCAATGAGATGATTTTCAGCATGCCTGCAGTTAGGGTTGTGGGTTTGCTATAGGAATGGAGAGTGTTTGAGAGATTCTTTTTTTTTTTTTCTTTGCGTGTTTCTTCACGCAACCTTTGAGCTGATGTCCATTTTGTGCTGCAGGTTCACGTGAAGAGTGAAAGCCTTGCCGTCAAGATCTCTCAAGAAATCAACTACGCCAAGAGTCTGTACTACGAGCAGCAGCTCATGTTGCCGCCCAATGAAAGCGAGGATCACCTGCTGCTGGACGCCTAACTGACCAATCAGCGGCAGACAGGTTTTTTTTCTGTACAGGAAGCAATCGGTACAGGAAGCAATGGTGGCATTCCCTGAACGTATCTAATTGCTAGAAAAATAACATTATATAAGGGAGAACTGCCTAAAACTATGAGTTAAAGTATGAAGGGACTTCATTTTGAATGCAAAATAATGTGTTTGGTATCATACAAGTCCCAAGAAGCACAGCTGTGTAATATAAAAATATGCAACTAGTATTATTTTATCAGGTTCTATACATGTAGAGCAACATAAGAGAGGACTACAAAGATATTTTATTTTACAGAGATGTTTATAAAACTGCTGGTTTGTGTGGGATATATATATATATATATATATATATATATATATATATATATATATATATATATATATATAGTGCTTTATGGTTACATGCACATACATGTACACAGACATGTACAAGGACACACAGTATGTATATACACGGTGTAGCACTACCAGTCATGTACATATCGAGGATGGAGGTTTATATGAATTCAGATGGATCTGGGAATGCTGTATAAAACTGCCTTTAATTAAAATTCTCTCTATTTTTTTTTCTTTGTGTATAATAGTACTTGCTGGTTGGAGCCGTAAAATGAATTGCACTGATAGTGATGTGGGAGACACCGCAGCTGCTCTTTCCACCCACCCGAGTGATCAGACTCACACACACACTCACACACACACAACCACACACACATACATACACACAGTACATGTGCATGCACACATACAGACACACAAACACACACTGCACGAAACTGACCCTGCATATTCTGGCCCAATTTAGACCAGTAGATCGTGGGTGTGTGTTTACAGTAGGGTTCTTTTTATATGTATTTTTAAAATAAAAAATAAACGCTCTCCTTTTTACCCTGCCCTATGTATGTTGCAAGGCAGGGCCATGGCTCTCTGTTACCAACCCTCCCCTCCATAAGAGCCATGAAACACAGACAAAAAAAAACGCTTCCTGTTGATTTGACCAAAAAATAAGAGGAATATTCAGTGACCAGAACATCTCCCTCTAGCTGAAGCGTCAGAGCTTTGCAATGTCAGATATCTACATTTGTGCCTTTCATTAACACAGTGCGATATTACAAGCTGGCTGTTAATTCATACCAAAAAAATGCTGTGTTGCTTTCCAGGGCTCCTAAACACCTTTCTTTTTAATTATTCTCCACACAGACCACCCTCCACCCTTTGTCACATTGCTGATCCTAAGTCTTTTTCACGATTGGCATTCTTGCATGTTTATTACATGATTCAGGCGAACAGTGGTATCACTTCACCCCTCCCTCAGCAGTAATGAGCCCCAGCTTCAGCTCAACCGCTTCAGCGCTCTCTTTAAACTGGCCACACCAGCGGACGGCCTCTGACTCCCTGTCGCTGACTAGCAGCCGCCTTGCTCTGCGCCTCTGTCAGAGGCCATGCCCAGGCCCTGTTCTCCTCTGCAGCTGCTCCATGTGCGTCGTGTTTAAAGAGGGATATTTGTTTTGAAAGCGGCCGAGGAACACCAGAGTATACCCTTTGCTTCGTCCAGTGCTTGTTGAAACAGTAAAGAATGCAAATATTTGATTCCCAGTGCTTGCGATTTGCACATGTCCAGATCCCTTACGTATAAATGCCTAGCACATGTGTCTTTTTGGTTCAAAAGAGAGAAAATTGTTGTATTTTAGCTTTTCAAAATTTGGAGTACGTTCTAGTTATATTGAATAATTCTGACTGAGTGGCACTGATTGAAGGGATTTTTTTCTCACTTTCTCCCCCCCCCCCAAGAGTTAGAGTAAGATTAAATGCTGTGTTGAATAGCAGATGATGTGTATTAGCAATAACAGTAAGCTCTTGGAAGTGAACATTTTGTCAGTTTCAGTTGTGCTTCCCATACCACTGGCTCAATCTGGCGAGTTCCCTGGTGATTTGTAGAGTGTTTCCAAATATTCAGTTTGTTCCATCTTCTTTTGAATCTGTTGGATTTACAGAGTTGGTCATGTACATTTTTTTAAAAAATAAGTGAATGGTAAAACAAAGATGGCGCGGAAATGCTCCTGGAAGTGGCAGGGATTGTGGTTGTTTTGGTTGTATGTATAAAATAATTTAATCTGGTTGTGCTGCTGTGCTCCGTTCTCTTGAGGGAACGCCCCGAACACGCCCGGGACGTTTCTAGTTCATGACCCATTTTTGCTCCAGCTATCTTATCGCGTGCCGCTATCTGCCGGGCCAGTTCTGCGGAGTTCACCAGAGTTCAGGACGGTTACGCAACCAACCAGGAAGCAATTTGGCTGTAAATTATCGGCCCTGGATGGTCCTGCGGGGAATTGGCGTTTTGACTGCTTCAAAAGAGGCCCTCGCATTCTCCAGGCTCCTAACCCAATGCCTGGTGGGCTTTATAAATAACCCGAGACATAAAATACACTGTGTGAATTATGTTTCCCCTGCGCCTCTCCCTCTCCGACTGTTTGCTGAAGGGGTTCTTGGCTTTTTCAGTTTTGTTTTTCTCTTCATGAGAGCCCCTCTCCCTTGTCCTTTTTTTCCCCACTTCGAAACGCTTGTCCTCATAACCGAGGAGCCCTGAACGTAAAGGTCCCTTCACGAAGGTCCTCAGTTGTCTCTCAGGCTCCGCTGGTTGGCACAGGCAATAGCCACTGAGATTTGTTGGACTGTTTGCAGGCAGTGACTTGGCAGGGGTTTGACTCATTGTGTTGGGACAGACTGCACCGCAGCTGAGGATTGAGGGAACTGTCACCACTCTGTCACGACTTCAAATACTGGTCCTCAGACACTAGGCTGTTAAGTCCCCCTCCACCAGAGCGTGTCACCAGGCGTTTCCCCATTTCCCTGGACTCTTGGTGACGCCCACACTCTGCCCTCCCAGTTTACTTCAATCTGTCACTTCAACAAAAACAATGAGCCGCCGCAAGATCGCTGCGTACGAATAAACCAGGACCTGTCTGGCTGCGAGACGGCTTTGGTCATCCTCTGCCCATGGTTTTAAGAGCGCTGTCAGCAAGACTGCGCAGTGTGGTTGTTGCTGGGTGTCAGTCTGTTTCCAAATAGACTAAATAGACTAAATTTGACTACCACTCACTTCCCCTGTTGTGATTTGCGACCGCATTTGCTTGCGAGCCCTTGTGACATCCACATTCGCGAACCACATCGTAAACGGGGGGGGAAATCAAATGAGGAACTTGATGGCCAGATGCCTTGTCTCATGACTGTCTGGATCCCCTCTTGTCAGCGCCATTTATTTTTATTCTGAGACAGTATGAAGAAATGCATCAATGAATAAGCCCTTTCATTAAAGGGACTGCAGGTTAGAGTGTTGCATAGTACTCAAAGGACCCACCACTCGCCTAACCATGTCTTGGACTTGTTAGGAAATGTCGTTAACATAAACTAAAGCTCGCTGCTTTGTAGTAACATGACATACAACCATCAACCTCTCACAATCGGTTTAAGTCTCACCACTGACCCACTTAGCCAAGTCTGTGTATCCCTGTCTACTGATTTATGTTAAGGATATAAAAAAATGAACTTATGTTTTCTATGGTTTTAAAGTGTACAGATTATAATGCTTGATAATAAAATGAAGTGTTTAAACCGCATGCCTGTGGCTACTGCTTTTTGTGTCCTCAAATGCAACTGAATCATATTTTTGTGAGTGCTATAGTGGTAGAATTGTAAAGCCAGTCACTTCTAAGAGAATTAGGCAGTTGTTTTTATATGGTATACACTACCGTTCAAAAGTTTGGGGTCACTTAGAAATTTCCTTGTTTTTGAAAGAAAAGCAAATTTTTTGTCCATTAAAATAATATCAAATTGATCAGAAATACAGTCTAGACATGTTAATGTTGTAAATGGCTGTCGTAGCTGGAAACGGCTGATTTTTAATGGAATATATACATAGGTGTACAGAGGCCCATTCTCAGCAACCATTAGTCCTGTGTTCCAATGGCAGGTTGTGTTTGCTAATGCAAGTTTATCATTTATCATTTTAAAAGGCTAATTGATCATTAGAAAACCCTATTGCAAGTATGTTATCACAGCTGAAAAGTGTTGTGCTGATTAAAGAAGCAATAAAACTGGCCTTCTTTAGACTAGTTGAGTATCTGGAGCATCAGCAATTGTGAGTTCGATTACAGGCTCAAAATGGCCAGAAACAAAGAACTTTCTTCTGAAACTCGTCAGTCTATTCTTGTTTTGAGAATGAAGGCTATTCCATGCAATTTCCAAGAAACTGAAGATCTCGTACAACGCTGTGTACTACTCCCTTCACAGAGCAGCACAAACTGGCTGTAACCAGAACAGAAAGAGGAGTGGGAGGCCCCGGTGCACTACTGAGCAGGAGGACAAATACATTTGTTTCTAGTTTGAGAAACAGACACCTCACAGGTCCTCAACTGGCAGCTTCATTAAATAGTTCCCGCAAAACACCAGTCTCAACATCAATAGTGAAGAGGCGACTCCAGGATGCTGGCCTTCTAGGCAGAGTTGCAAAGAAAAAGCCATATCTCAGACTGGTCAATAAAAAGAAAAGATTAAGATGGGCAAAAGAACACAGACACTGGACAGAGGAAGACTGGAAAAAAGTGTTATGGACAGACGAATCTAAGTTTGAGGTGTTCGGATCACAAAGAAGAACATTCGTGAGACACAGACCAAATGAGAAGATGCTGGAGGAGTGCCTGACATCATCTGTCAAGCATGGTGGAGGCAATGTGATGGTCTGGGGCTGCTTTGTAAAGTGGGATATTTGTACAGGGTAAAAGGGATCTTGAAGAAGGAAGCCTATCACTCCATTTTGCAATGCCATGCCATAACCTGTGGACGCCGTTTGATTGGAGCCAGTTTCCTCCTACAACAGGACAATGACCCAAAGCACAGCTCCAAACTATGCAAGAACTATTTAGCGAAGAAACAGTCAGCTGGTATTCTGTCTATCATGGAGTGGCTAGCAAAGTCACCGGATCTCAACCCTATTGAGCTGTTGTGGGAGCAGCTTGACCGTATGGTACGTAAGAAATGCCCATCAAGCCAATCTTGTGGGAGGTGCTTCAGGAAGCATGGGGTAAAATCTCTTCAGATTACCTCAACAAATTGACAACTAGAATGCCAAAGGTCTGCAAGGCTGTAATTGCTGCAAATAGAGGATTCTTTGACAAAAGCAAAGTTTGAAGGATGCAATTGTTATTTCAATTAAATCATTATTTCTAACCTTGTCAAAGACTATTTCCTATTCATTTTGCTATATTATATTTCCTATTCAAACTCATTTCATGTATGTTTTCATGGTAAACAAGGAAATTTCTAAGTGACCCCAAACTTTTGAACGGTAGAGTACATAACATGGTGTCTATATGTATAACCACCAAGAGGAAGTTGGTAAAAGAAAAGATGAAAAGATGCATAGAGCTGTGAATTACAGAAAAAAAGACGTATCTAATTAGAGGCACATTGGCATGAGTATGAAGGTAAATAATTAAAAAATGTTTCCACTTGTCCTTAATATTATGTGTCCTAGCTGCTGCTAGTTATGTGCGTTGGTACAGTACACTCTGTAATTCTCACCTTCACAGCATGTCAGTGAGATTGAACTGCGCACAACCTCAGTCAAAGGGCGGAAGGCTCCCTCGGAAAGCTCTCACTCGACCCTGCGTGTCCTCCCCGATTCTAATCCTTCTTCCTGATTGGCAGGTTAATGGAGGCTCGAGGGTCTCCCCCTGGCTGGGGGGCAGTTCAGGGCCCGTTTGTCTCGCTGCCCCCCGGCACACGCCCCGCCCAGTGATGGATGGGTGCAGTGCCAACCAGGGACAGGGCCCAGCGTGCCGGGATGTCCACTCAGACAGACGAGGCCGGGGTTTCACCCAGTGCAAGCCAGAGTGCTGTCCAGAGGTCACAACAAGGAACTGTCAGCATCCGAGGTGGATCCTCCAGAGTCTTTCTCTTTGGTCTTAAAACTGAAACACATCAAATCTTTAGATTTCAGTATGGTGGTGAAGTGTCAGTAGTGGGGCAGCAGTCTGGTGTGGTGGGTAAAGAATGTTAAGTTGTTAAGCAAATAAATCGCATAAACCCCTTATTTGAGGCCATTCCATTGGGGTTCTTTTCCCCCCTTGTTGCGACTTGCACCTCAGGAACAGCGCGACACATGTTCTCAAATGCCTCTTGCATTATGGATGACAGCGTTCTGCCAAGTGTCTTTCTCTCTTTCTCTCCCTTTAAAGACACGCCAAAGAATATCCTCTCCAGTGTGCTCATATGTTAAATGGAACGCGTTCCTGGTTGTCGCTCGCGCTGAGAATGAACAGACGGGAGCGCAGCTGTCGCCGTGCCAGCGCGGGCCTGCCGCCGGAGACGCTTGCTAAATCGCTCCCGTCCCGGTTGAACCCGTGCGCAGCTCTCCGCCGCCGTGAAATAAGCTCCGCTGGGGACTATGTGGCTTTGCAGCTCATCGGATCGACCGCGCCAGTGCGACTGCCCGGAGGTTCGGTGTCAGGATTCCAGAGACTACAGCGCGTGACGGACGGGGGAAATCCTGACCCGCCCGGGTAGATCCGTGCGACGAGTTGTCGGATCGGGTTTGTGCAGTCGATGGGTAATTGTGTGCAGACGCTACTGCTCTCTCTTCACGACTTCAGGAGCTAAGCCAATTTATAAAGCAAAACCATGCACCGGACATTACCCTTCATCTTAGAGGTTGTTGGGTTCTCCAGGGGAGCCTTCTGCTTGATGGGTGCTCACTCTCCATATTAGATTGTACGTAGGAAGTCATAATCTTAAGTCTGTGCTACCTGGTATATGTGATATGATATTATATATATTGGCCTTGGGTAAGTATTTTGGAATCATGTTGCACAATAGCTTATTTGCCCTTTTGTAATGCACATTGCTTTTTTATCTCATGGAACATTTTTATTTTTTAATTTATAGCTCCTTATTGGATTTTCTTAATTTGATTTTGATTAATTTTGATTCATTCTTAATTTGATTAATTATAAAATTTTCAGCAGCATGTAGTTCAACAAATACAAACTAGGAATGCATTTGCTGGCTGTAGCTACATCATCAATGTGTCATTAGCAGTTGTTTAGTTTACATTTATTTATTTAGCAGACGTTTTTATCCAAAGCAACTTACAAAAGTGCATACAGTAAGTACAGCGACAGTATGGGAACAGGATGTGTACAGGATAGTTAGCTGAATGAACTTGCAGGTGACAGAAATGAGCTGGAAAGTAATAATATAGTCTGTTTTAAGCGTTTTTAACACCTTCATAAGGAGTGTGTTCGAAGCTGTGCTTCTCCTCAGCAGTGCACTGGCACACCATGAGCGAAGCCACAAAGGGCCTCACTTAGGGTTCATGCCCTGCTTCTTTCCAGTTTACATGACTTGTGATTATGAGCGCATGAGACGACATTCCTGGGTTTTTTTCAGTGTGTCAGTGTCACTGGAGTGAACAATCAAGCACAGCCTCATAGGAAGGTTACTGCGAGGATGCGGTTAGGGGCTGTCTTTTCACTTAAAAGTGGAGCAAAGATTGCGTACTAAGCCCCTAGCCCCCCCGTTCCCCCCACCCTCCCAACAGCGGCCCCCTTACCACATCCCTTCTCCTTTCCACCTGTGCCGGAGTCCTTGGAGCAGCTCTTTCCCTTGGGTGAAGAGTTCAGCACGGGGTGAGCTGTCTGTCTAACAGCCTCCTCTAATTTATCCACTATTTGGCTAACCTTGCTCTGAACTCGCCCCCTGAGATTTGAGCTGTCTTCTCTAACACACATGCTCTCAGCTCCACGGCTCTCCGCCCCCCCCCCCCCCCCCCCCATCCCGTTCTCGCTCTCACCCACACAGAGCTTGCCTCTGTTGCAGCCAGGGCCCCCTTCTCAGATGAGGAAAGGTCCCCGAAAAAGATGTTCCTTTTGGTTGTGCGTCTTCACAAAAAAAGAATGCTTTTACAGTATGTACAATTACTGTTTCGACACCCCCACGCACACACACACACACACACACACACACACACACACACACACACACACCCTCGCCCCCTCTGAGGGTCACATGCTGTTCACAGCGGGGCGCTTGAAGACGAACTCCATAATCACACAGGAAGGTATTTTTGGTTCGCTTAAATTCGAATGAATGTTTATGAGTGTTGTACCGTCGCCAAAGCCCCGGCGCTTTCCCCCGCTTACCGCCAGTGTTATTGTTTGGCTCTGGGCTGTCTGCACTTTTTTGGAAAGGCGTTACAATGTGGAGCGACCCGGCCAAAATTCTGGCCACCTCCGAGTAGTTTGATTGTTGCATAATTGATCAATTTCAGTTGTTTGCCTCATATGTTGAGAAAGGTATGTTCTTTCTCACAGCTGTTTTTGAAGGGTCCAGCTGTATGTTTATATCATAACTTTTGGATGGGGGTAGCACATTGCTTTAAACAAGGGAGTATGTGTTCATTTCATTAAAAAGATGTCATGACTGATAAAAATCCATCAACGTACTGAGAGACTTTAAGTGTATAACTACTGCGTAGGTGTACCTTTCAACACTGCCTGCTATGGTCTCTATTTAAGTTGTAATTCAGCTACTTAGATATATACTGGTAATGATTTTCCATACATGATAGATGAGACTTGCATTGTACCTTACTATGTGCAATTTGAAGTAAAAAAAACTGCCTTTATTAAATGTCTGTTAAATCTGCATGAGCAAAATGTTTTGCAAAAACTGTTACTTTGAGAGGACTTCTTGGTTTGTGCTAGAACCCTGCACCAAATATACTAAGATGATTTATTGGACATGTTGAACTAATTTTGAACACAGCAAGGAGAAAGATGTGACTGATTCCTGTTTTGGATTTGTATTGCAATTGCTGTTGGGGCTAGAAGATGTATTCATCCACACTGAATCACAGATAAACCTAGAATCCCTTCAACTCAAAGCTTGTAGACTTCTTCAGTGATACCAGAGCAGGATGTTGCTCAAAGACAACTCCACAAACTCTGAATGTGTCACATGCCTATGACAAAGCAAAAACGATATATGTTTTTCAACTGTCAAAGCTAGTTTGTGACTCTTACTTCGTGGTAAATTGGGATTCATGGCCATTTTAGGACAATGTTCATGTTGACACTACAGTTATTGCCATTTAGGCAAGACTTCAAAGTACAGTTGACCGGAGAGTAACTAGGTGGTCTTGCAATGGACACCATGCATTAGCAGGACTTGTATTCCTCTCCACATTGTTCCTTTTGCAGGCATTTTCTGCCAAACAATGATTTTATAAGTGGAACGCAGGGAGAGAGAGTCCAGCTGCCTGTACAGCTCATGTAAATTGGTCTTTATGTGGCCGCGCTGCCTCAGATCTCCGTTCCAAACTGGCAGATCCAAGAGAGAGGCCGAGTCATCATGTGGATTTCACCTCTAATTTGATTTCTACCTTTCTGCAGCTCACATGGCGGTCGAGGACCGTGACGGGGGGGGGAGTTGGGTGCGTTTGCCAGAGAGGAGGTCAAGACCTGCTGGTTTACGTTTGAGTGTGTGTGCCCCCCCCAGCTTCTAAACGTGGATCTTTCCCCAGCATGCATAGCCAGAGAGCACTGCGTGTGTTTTGACAACAGTACCAAGCACGCAGTGATCTCATGACTGGCAGAACAGCAGCGGTGGAGTCTTGACCATGAAAAGGGCCGTCAGCTTTGGCAGGACCCAACCGCATGTGCTGAGAGAGCTTTGTCCCACCCCCACAGCACTGCCGTCATTGGTCCTTTTCACAGCGCAAAGGAAGTCCCCACAGTCTTTTTCACTACAGAATTTTTTTCTTTGTTTTACATTTTATTCAATGTTTTAATACAGAGATACATGAGATGTAGTTTTTACTTTAAAATTCACATTAAAAAAAAAAACTTGCAACAAAAAAAGATTAAAAGAATCAAAAACATGATCTACCTACAAAACAAGAGAATGAACAATTACACTGAACCAGTCCTTTTGTTTTGGAGTGAGCTCAGCTTCTAGGTTGGCATATGGATGGTCAGTTCCAATCCCTCCACCACCTGCCAGTAGGTTACTGTTCGAGACCCTTCGACAGAAGAGAGAGGCAGTGGGGGAGGTAAATGTCTATGGATCGAAGTTCCTTACAACAGCAACTACATAATGCTCAAGTCATTGTCATTGGATCACGGCAAATCAGAACGACGTGTCCGGGAGATGCACTGCCATGGTGCAACGTGGGATTTCCCCACTGTCTCCTTCCTGAAGCTCGAACTTGAGTGGCATTCCAGGGTGCCCAGCTTTGCGTTGTCCAGTAAGTTAAAGTTTCTCGAGTGTTACTGTCTTTAACATTCCCTGCTTTCAAACCCCCCGTCACTCCACCTATGTCCGCCCCTTGAAAGTGTTCATGCACGTGTAGGTTCCTGAGAACCTGTGGATTTCCTCCAGTGCAAACTGTGGCAAAAAACTGTGGAGGCAGCAGACATGAATGCGTCAGTTAATGGGCTCTCACACTGGAGAACATGCTTTTTTAACCATATCACTCAAATTGTGGCTAATTTTGAGGCTTTCTTGGATTATGGGTCTTCCAAAAAATTAAAAGATTGACACTTCATTTGGACAAAGTAAAAAATTTTAAGGTAAGGTAATTCCATGAACATCCATCACATAACATGTATGACTCAGTGTCCTTAACACAGTGGCCAGCTCACCTCTTGAGGATGACGAGGGCATGCATGGTCCAGGGCAGGTAGACAAATGCTGTGTTGCTTCGGACCGCGTCAACAGTCCGCTGGGCCACCATCTCAGGGTCCAGGGGTGGAAAGAGCTGGGGAAACCTGGGAGACACAAGCCCAGTGGAGCTTAGATAGGGCAGCAGTGTGGTGTGGTGCTTAGGGATCTGGGCTTCAAATCCCAGCTGATACACTGCCACTCTACCTGAACCATAACACATTGATTCACGTTAAGTTGCCATGCAAACAAATGGATTGTGAGTTTCTACTGCATGATGACTACCTCTGTATTCAATACCTAGGGCTGCGGTACCACATATGTTGGGGTCAGTATGACTGGGCAGTAATGTGATTAGTAAAGTGATGAGTAAAGGGCATTAGGGATCCAAAGGATCACAGGTTAAAAACCCAGGTGAACCTCTGAGGTACTTAATTTCCAGCTATAGTATATACGTCAAATGTGAAAGACGTTAAGTGTGACGTTAAGGACAAAAATAAAGTATGTGTGTCCTCACCGGACTCGCATGCCCTGGAACATCTCGGTGTTGGTGTGGAAGGGCAACACAGTGGTGCAGCCCACCCCGGGGCAGTCCAGCAGCCCCAGCGTCAGGCTCTCCATGAAGGCCAGGGAGGAGGCTTTGGAGGTGCAGTAGTCGATGGCGCCGGGGATGGAGGAGAGGGACAGGATGGAGTTGATGCAGACCACGTGTCCGTTCTGCAGCTCCAGCATGCGCGGCAGGAAGGCTTTTGTGGTCTGGAGGGAGAGGGAAGAGACGTGACCGGTTCTGCATTGCGTCCAGTTCCCTTTCGTGGCTATTCCCCTCACTACCCCCCGGAATTTGCAACAACATGCACACGCGCACAAAGAAGGCCCTGCGGCTCTCAAAGATGCAGTCTGCGGCCCCCCGTTTCCCAATCCCATCGGTGGAAGACCGCGGCCAACTGGAGCCTTCAATTTCTTTAGCAGATGTCTGGGTTTTTTCAAGCGCTCGGCTCTCAAAAAGTCAGCACTTGATCAAATAAAAGATCCCACAAGTACGCAGGCCCAACTGTTGAGCCCCCACAGTTCCTTGCTGTGTTCCAAGTACCCTGCGCCTGACCCCCCTGCTCAGCACTGTCTCCAATTTAAGGCATGCAGTGTCAGATCACCAGAAGTGATTTTGCCAGCCACCTTCTGCTCTCTCACATCTGCCACAGATAAACCCACGATCAACAGGAAGAGCTGAAGGAGACAGCCGGCTCTGTCTCCGGGCTTCTGTATTCAGGCCCGTCCTCCATTCCTGTGCTTTATCAAACAGGAACACAGCGGTCCACAGGGCACCTTTGAAGAGCAGCCAGCTATTATTAATGGATTTGTGTAAGAGATTCTGTTGTGTGGAGTAGTGTTTATTTTGCATGTGGAATGCTACGTTGACCGCCTGGCTTATTTTTCTGTCTTGGCACAGACGTGCTTTACCCACGGTGGAAACATTCCATGAGACGGAATGAGCCAGGAGGCAGGGCAGGGGTTATATAACCACAAACATGTTGATATATCCACACGACAAATGTGAATGTATTGCATTTATCATGCGACTGATAACTCTCTCTCCACCTCCCTCTGCGGCCTTGCTAGATGGAGACACAGTTCGTGGTAATGTGACTGAACTGTGGATTTCTGTTATGCTTTGTTACTTAAATCATCAACTCTCCTCAATGCTCATGGGAAAAATATACTTTATTAGTTATGTTACTAATATGTTTTCACTACGAGCCAGAGCTGGTGCTTTTATAATGACTTTTTTCTTTTTGGCCACACCTCAACTAAGCATTTTTTGAGCATAGCTGTTTCTTACAGTTAAATAATCAATATAAATGTGCATCTCTTGGTTGTAGAAAAATGCATCTTTACTGGCTAATATTCAACATCAACAATATACACATTTACTACATATTCAGCTGTACACAGCTGACTCAGCTCAATACAGCACAGCCTTCCAGTTATTTCCAGTCCAGTACTTACCCAGAATTGTCCTAGCGTGTTGATGTGCTGTGATTTCAGTAGGGCATCATCATCACTGTCCATCAGGCTTTTCCCATGAACCACGGCAGCATTGTTCACCAGGATAGTGACATCCCCCACCTAGTCACATAAAAACAAGAGGCATTTCCTTTTTGCTGAAGCCCTCTGCTCCACCATGGTTGAGTCATGTAAGTGAAGTAATTCATGTCATTTTTTTTTTTGTGGTTTTCCTTTGAACTTTGTTCAGCAGCAGATTTAGGTAACTTTGACAGATGGCCATATTAACTGTCAGTATCTTATCCAGACATCTCAAGAGCAGTGTAATCCACCTCCCAGATGTTGAGTTGGAGGTTCTCATACACGCACAGCCAGCATGTTGAGACATGGAACAAAGTAAAATCGAGAACACTAGATGACCTTTGGCAGTGCTACTGGTTTACAGGAGATGTTTTGGTGATCTGTTTTAACTGAAAAAAGTCTATACCAGACTTTTCTCTCATAGGTCAGCAAGGACAAGGAGTCCTACCTTCTCTCTGACCACTTTGGCCTGTTGGTACACCTCCTCGCGGTTGCCCACGTCACAGATGAAGTAGTGGCACTCTGTCCCCGTGAGAGAGATCTCCTCGCAGGTCTGTTTCAGACACTTCTCCGTGCGGCCCCACAGAATCACCTGACATGAGTGAGGGTTCAAAGGTCACGGAAGGGAATATGCGGCCGGTTGGGTATATTTCAGAGGAACAGAGAAAAATACATAGCCTCACGGATACTGGAAAGCCAATACCTCCCTGAAACCACACGATCTCTGCACCGCATTTCAGTCTAAGGTGCTCACCAGTAAAGGCCCTTGGAATATGGAATTACTGCATGGTGTTTGCAGTGCCACAGACTACAATTTGTCATCTTTTCAGAAGTAATCTCAGTCTGCCGGTTCTGCAGGGTCCCTCCAAAGGGTGTGTGGAAACTCTGTCACACTGCAGGCGTTCATCCCACCAACTGGATTTCACACAGAAATTGAATAAAAGGAGGAATGTATTCAGAAACCAGATGGGCTCGATGTCGGCCATGAGAGAGATGTCCTCTCTGAGCCAAGGAAACGACAGGAACGTTAAACAGATGACAGCTCCACAAAATACCTGGAATTCATTCCAAAGCACAATAAAAACAGCGGCGCGGTTTCTGTCCCTTTTCTGCTGCGAGCTCAAGCAACTGTGCTTAATTGTACCATGCTGACAAGACAGTGTGGCCTTGACAATCAACTTAACCTATTTGACTGCATCCTCTGTTCCACTGTAGCATGCATGCATGTTTCAGACATAATAGCACCTTTAACAGCACAGCATGCAGGTCTCAGAGTTCAGGCCTTCCCCCTCTCTGCCACGGGGACTGCATTTCTCTCAATGCGAGCATGAGAGTCTCAGATTTATCCTCTTGTCTTTTTAAAAAGGGGTGGAGGGGGTTCGCATGTGAACGAGAGGGCCCGGGAGAGGGATAAAGCGCCGGGTTGGGGGGGGGGTTGGGGGCGCAGTCATTGGTGATTAGATCCGTCAGTCTTCGGGGTCAGGGAGAGGTAAAGAAGACAGGAGTGAACCCCCCGCCCCCCTCCTCCTTGTCTCTCACACACACATTCTCAAAGAGATTACACGGCTCGCTGGGCAGATGAACCCTGCAATTTTCTGGTCAGGGAGTTTCAAACAGAGCGTGTGTGGAGAGCAGCATAGCGCCTGGGACATAGCTTGGCTGGGCGCCAGTCACCAAGGGTTATCTTTGTGCTGGAACTCCTCTGGAAAGTGATCCAGTTTTTCACTTCACCCTGGTGTGTGTGTGTGTATGTGTGTGTGCACTTATTAGATAACTGAATGTGTCAACAACCTGTTCTTGAGTCTTATATCACACAGTGGTATGACTTATGTTAAGTTCACCAGTGTTGGTGCAACAGATATCTCTTACATTACGTATTGTGAATACCCTGCCATGATGGCCTTGTACATTGCCCTAATTCAGAGTGTCTGCAAAACAAAAATGTATGATCCTGTTAATTCCAATTTTAATGCAAGAGATCTTTATTTCTGCACAATGAGCCAATGGACCACAGCAAGTCATTCTAATCCAGTTTAATTGTACTTGAAAATACTGACTTCAGAGCAGTGTAACCCTAAAACCAATTCATAGTTCATATTCTTCTGCCTGACAGCATAATGTCCTGGTTGCCCACTGATGATAGCATGACACTCAGAACTACCTGCTGTAGGTCTCTGACGGTCACGCCTACAAAATATGACTGTTGGAGGAAAGATCTTTGGTTTTGGTTTTCTTCAGGAGCAAATTCTTCATCACATCAACAGGGTTCATATTGGATCGTCCTCTTCATCGATTTACAGATTCGAATTCAGCAACCCAGCCCTTTTCTTTTCCTCGCTGTCTTATGTGGAAACCACACTCGACTGGTACTTCGGTACAAGTCAATCCTCATAACTTGTTGCAAAGACTATGACATTAGCAACTGCAGTTCACACTTCATCCATCTGAAATCATCTTATGCGGTACTTCTCCATTACATCTGATTGTTCCTGGTTGCCAGAGGGTTACCTGTACATATATGCAGAGGTAACCTTTGCATACTGTACACACGGGTATGGGTTGCTGGAAAAGGATCCAGGCAATGGTACCTTCACACATAGAGGAATGGTATGCACCCTAAGCTCACATGCTGGTGCACGTGAACAGCCCAACACACCTGCATGTTTTCATGAAGCTGCTTGTGTTTCTGAAGCTATTTAAAAATCCACTTTGTGTCTCAGATATCGCATTGTTGCTGTTTTCAAGATTACAGTAAAGTCCTGTGACTCATATATACTCAAATAACCCACCTCTTAAATATGAGAAAGATGGCAAGAAAGTGGAGTAAAAGTAGACAGCTCTGTGTCGGGAAGCTGTTTGCCATTAACTAAACAGTAATAAAGTTACTCTTTACCTGGCATAAGAATTTAACTGACTGAACATGAGACATGTTTTTCAACTGCTTTTAAATAAGCAAGATATTTCAAAACATTGTTGTGGTCTGAAGCTACCATTCATCTCAAATTCTCAACAACATATTAAATTATTCTTATTAAGTCAAAAACAATGCACCGGCAGTGACATATAAAACCCACCAGGGAAAGTGAGCTGTAAATTAAAAAAGTGATATTACTCTTAATGATTATAATAAATAATACCTTATAAGAGAATAAGTGACACTGTGAATGTATAATCAATCATCAATCAGAAACTGAGACACAAGTGACAGATAAGGCTATCTCATCCTCCCATCTGCTATAAGACAGGGAAAACCCCCCTGCCAACCACCACCACCGCCACCCTTGCCAGATCTCCAGCAATGTCAATCACTAGCGCAACATATGGCTAGCGTCCCATCATCAGGAAAAGTTTGAGTGAGCGTGCATGCCTCTCCTCCCTGCAGTCCCTCTGCAGAGAGAGGGAGAGGGGCGGGGCAAAAGGGCACAGGGAGTTCAGGAGGCAGTTGCCTGCCGCTGCCCCATTAGCGCGGAGACGGCGGGGTCAGGATGAGGGCATGGCCCAGCTGGGAGCTGAGAGCAGGCCAACCCCCACCCCCCCACACACACACACACTCACTCACACACACTCGCCAATTTACATAAAGCTCACTTCCTCATCAAGTCACTGTCGACCCGGGCCCTGACACTTGTTTTCAGCGTCAAATCAACGGGGTGAAAGCCGTGACGCGGCCCCTGCAAACGCGGGCCACGCTCTGCCTCAATCTCTCCTTTATTTTCTCTTCAGCTTCCTTACCTCTTCAATTATCTACCTCTCGCTCAGTTTCAAGTTCCTTTCCATAGGTGTTATGGCAGCGTATGGCCATAACAAATGCTACTTTTCTCTGATATCCTGAGTCCACCACTATTCTGAAAAATGCAAGCCTCTCTTGGAGATGTCAGAGCTCATATTGCTCTGTGCAAAATAACCCAAGCTATTCGGTGGATGACTGACGTCAAGGACGCTGCGTTGTAAACATGACGTGTTCCCTCATTATCAGGCCTTGGCTTGATGAAGCAAACTCTCAGGGTCTGATATAAGAGAATGCTCTCTGAGCAGTAAAGTCGTAGCTGCTGCTCCCCTCCACCGTTTGGTTTTGATTTAGTGGGTTCCTCCTCCCTCTCTCTCTCGTTCTCTCTCTCTCTGTCTCTCTCTGTCTTCCCCTCTCCTTCTCTCTTTTCGTGATGTTCCAGCGATCCGCGAGCCAAGCGAGAGGAGTCCCAGTGCTCCGGCACGCGAAGCCCTCCTGGCCGGCGGCTGGCGTCCCGGCCCAGCCTCCAACCAGCTCCCTGTGCGTGCTCTTCCTCCAAGGCAGGGGGAGGCTGTGCAGCGCTGCCAGTGACATCATCGCCTCCACTCTCATTAGCTGGCTGACCTGCCGGTGAACTCGGCGCTGGTAAGCGATCTGCAAGGTGCAGTGCCACCCGCCACACCACCCCCCCGAGCCCGTTGTCCATTCGCAGAGAGCAGGGGGCGAAAACAGCTGGGTGGGTTTCACAGGGGCTATACCTGCAGAGCGAGGGAGGGGGGCGGGTGGTACTAAGGGGGGGTCAAGTTTCACTAATCTGACCACCGAGCTGAGATTCAAAAGAATTCTCCTTCAGAGCAAACTTTGACCTACTTCTGAGAGCTGCCACTTCACATGCATATTCACTCATACATTTGTCATGCAGACATCAAAACAGTGACTTTACAATTTTCTATCTTTCTGTTCTCTTTGTGAGAGGAGTAACAACTCAAACCTCACACTGAAAAAGTTCTAATTTTTTTGGAGGATTAAAATGTAACCATTGTGAAATGGTATGCGCACTGTGGGTTTTGGAAACATTCAAAGACTTAGAAATTGTAATACAAAGCATTCTTTTCTACCCACTGGAATGGAAAAATAAAGTAACATATAGACATACACTAGAATAAGGCACAATGCACATTTTGTGTGCTGTAAAAAGACTGACTAAGTGTGAGAGAAGACTTCACCTCCTTCACATTGGCCTAGGACTTGATGTTTTATCTCTTTTACTGACTCCAGGAAACACTGTTCCACTGCACCAGAATTCTTCAGATTTGGGTTTCTGCCATCCATCTATGAGACCTATTTCACAGTGTTTAACTGTAACTCCATTTACTGGAGGCATCTATGTGTGATGTCTGAATTTAAAATTTAAATGCTACCTCTTTTTCACCTCTCTCTTCACCCGGCTCCTTGGGGACGAAGGTAGGCGGAAGCCAGGAGGTTAAAGAAGCCACACATCATTGTAGTAGTAACAAAGACAACCTCGTCGCCTGTCAACGCCCAATTGCTGTGCATTGTGAAGGTGTGAAAACTCGGGGAAACACCTGTGTTTGTGTGCCTTACAGTGACCCCCCCACCCCCACCCGAGTGGGAAACTGGGAAGCCCATGCAGTCTGTGATAGCACTACAGTGAAGTCAGGAAGACAGTAAGACATTCCCATCCAATGTATTTGAAATTTTTTATAAACCCTTCTACATAACTGAAAGGAAATGATAAATCAAGGCATGTGTCATCTGTCAAACTAGCATCATACCTCTTCTATCACAACTGTGTTGAGGGTTGCAGTGTATTTTTTTTGAAAATGTGCTTCTAATTATTCAAAAATAATTTCCTAAACATTGAGGTAATCTACCCATCCATCCATCCTCTCACAAACAAAACACTGTCCCCTGACACTGACAAGTTCTCCGGGACAAATATGATAATGAATGCAATGATAGCATTCCATTGCGCGATCATATCTGGACAGAGATTTGGACAGTAGAATGTTCCACAATTTGAATGAGGGTAAAAGTTCACCGTTTAAAAAAGAGAAATCTGAGACACAGCCGAGTGCCGGGCTTGCGGTGGAAAATGGTCAGAGTTGATGAGTGTTAGTTACAGCAGCATGGAAGAAGTGCAGTCACAACAGTTTAATCACCAAGAACAATATCGTGCCATTTCAAATATAGACAGGATAAACGATGTAAGGGGCCAACATTTATCACGTTTAATAGGTACGGGCACTTAAGGAGCCTTTTGTGTTTGTTTCTCTTGGACTCCACAGTGTTATACTTATATCAGCCGAATAAAAATAAATCACTACAAGGCAGCCCTGGTCCTCCACCCCCCCTTCCCCTAACACCAGCCTGTCCAGAAAAACAAGCAAGGCTGCTGTAGAGATGTCCGCATGTTAGAGTTGGCCGTGTGCTCCGGTGCGAAAAGTTCATCATGCTCCTTAGAGAGAAATCCAACGCGACAGTTACGGGAAACGCAGCCGGCCTACCGGTGAGGCAGTGCCCTTATTTGTGTTGGGAGCTGGTAGCACACCAGGCTATTTTTACAGGCCCCTGTGGCTCGGCCTGCATGTTTCGGCAGGGTGGGGCGGCTGCCACAACACCCCCCCCCCCCCGACCCCCCACCCCACATCTAGCACGGCACTGTGGCTGACACTGAGTGGAACAGTGCCACTGTAGAGCTATTGACAAGACAGGATTTCTGCTCAAGAGGGGAGGTGTGGGCTTACTCGTGCCATGTACCAGCTTGTCGACACTATTAATCACAATGAAGAACTGGGGAAAGTTATTTGAAATTTAGCACGGGGTTGAAATGCCTTTGGCTCTGACAAGGTCAAGGCCTTCAGTAATGGGTCCTGTTAAGCCTCACAAAGATGATTAACTGCCACTTGGACCCTCTTCTTTGAAGTTGTAAACTGGTGAAAATGTTGTTCTCAGGAAAAAAAAAATCTTTCTGCAGCTGGCTTATGCTGCTGTTATTCAGAGTTCTATAATTTGTCCATCAATGATGCTGGCACAAAAGAAGTTTCAAAAAAGCTTGAAGTTGGCTGCTGTTTAACTGTATTTCTGTCTTGTTGGCCATAGTGACAGGATATATTAATAGAGCTCTATTCATCATATTTTTCCAGTCATTTATTACTCACAGAGCATGGATGTTGAAATCCCATGGTAAAATTACTACTATTTTAAATATGGAAGAGGTTCTGGTGCCTAAACCTGCTGCAGCTTTCAGTGTTTAAAACATGGTACCCTTCCAGTCCTCTTAACTCTGAGCAGATGAGGACTAAGTCATTTTAGGACTCCAACTAGAAATACAACCAGAAACACAAGAGATGACACATTCAGACTTCCTCTATGGGCAACACGTGGAGTTCCACTTGCTACTGCAGAATCTGAGGAATTCAGAAGTGGCGATGGTGGCAGAACATTCGACGGCAGGGACAGAAGTTGTCAATATTTTGTCACCATAAGAGAATCTTTGTTGAAACTATAGATGCAAACTCAAACATTCCAAGCTAGCCTTTTTTTTTAAAGCAGAAGCAGTGAAGCCCACTCTCTGCATCTTTTTCCCCAAATTGTGTCGCTGCTGACTTCCATCAGAGGCCGACAGCCCTTTGTCACAGCTTGGCCCGAATGTGTGGCAGACTCTGCTTTATCACATCAGAGGTCAGATAATCCTGCATTAATAGAAGCAGAGTAGAATGAACCCTTTCTTCCGCAATGATCTGCCCTCTGGTTGACCCAGCCTGTTGTGCAACTTGAGCCAGAAATAAGGGAACCGTGCTGTAATCTTATTGGCTGGACTCAAGAAAAAAAAAAGTCCTGCAATGACCCCTAACATCAGTATTTCTAAAAAATAATTGAACAGATAAAAAAAAACAGTGTTAACAACTGGTTCTGAAATAGGCCTACACTGGGAAACAATTTTAGAGGCATTTTGGTTGAAGAAACCACCTCAACCATGGAGGAGCTGAACTGAGCTGGAGGGTGACTGTAAACTTAACCGTCATTGTTTAGGTTTAAAGAATTGATCACACTGTGGCCTTGCATTTAACAGCATCTGTGGACAAAGGGGTGCTCAGTCCACCCTTCAGATACTCTGCGATAAGGTTTGCACAAAGGGCAGTTTGTAAAAGCTAAGTGGTCACAATGGAGGGAAAAGTCACACTTAGACTCTACCTGGAGTGCAGGGTGCTCTCTCTACTAGGAAATGGTGGTCACATGCAAGGAACTGTTTCATCTGGACCAGACAGGAGAGACTGGTGCTTACAAGAGTTGACTCCAGAAAATAGATACTAAAAATAAATGTATAAATAATATTCCTAAACACACCATTGTTGTTGTTTATAATAAAGATACAACAATACCACTACTACTGCTACCATTACTACTATTATAATAGTTTTGCACTTCTATAGCACCTTTCAACCTCTTTAAAAGATTTCAAATGCTTGACCTCCTTACAGTGTGTCAGTGTTTGCTACTCACCTGAGCCCCCAGTAAATACTAAAAATATGCAGTGCCATTAGTCAGCTACTTTGCAATCAGTGCTCAGAAATCAGGACTTGCTGTATATTGAACTCTCACACTGCACAGAGACATGCCCCTTTGAAACCCACATAAATCTTGAGTTGGAATCAAGCTCAGGTTTTCCGTTTGTGCTACCTTCTGCCTTTCCATATGGTTCACTTTTACACTGGATCTCCAGCTTGACAGTTTCGTAACAGGTGCTTGCAGGGTTCTCACTGTCAATACTGGGCAGGCTATTAGGCGCTTTACACTTTACCTGGCACAAACCCAGGAAAACACGGACCCGTGAGTCAGAACTCTGCTGTTGTTACAGTAGCTGGTCTGTGGCGCCTGTAGCTCACTCTGGCTGTTGTTATGAAATCCCTACATACGGGATCACTGATTGAATGGTTCTCTAATGAATGCAAGTGCCCTGTGTTTCTAACTTTAACAACAATCAAAAATATTCCAACTGCCATTGTACCTGCCCCCCCCCCCCCCAATCAAGTATTCCAGTCTCAGTATTCCGTGAGGTGTAACGGAGTTAAGCTACTGAAACATTGCACACATCTGAATCACCCCATAACATCTTTGATTTCAACTGGTACATTGCTGTTGTCTGCGACAGTAAAGATGTGTACATGGTTGTATATAACCTCCTCAAATTCAAAAGGCTGACATGGTGCAGGTATGACAATGCAGAAAGGAAACAAGCCTTACCAACCAGGTTCAGCTAGCTTCCAGCATTGCTTGACTCAGCATGGCTCATCAGTGAAAAAGCTGTAGCAGGTAGTTTAGGGGCAGTCATGGTACAGGGGTATATAGTCTTGTCTGAGTCCACAGCCCACTGAAGGGAACCCCCCTATTGAAGGGAGTTTTAGATGTAAAGAGCCTACAGTTACTATAAGGAGAGATATAGATTGTTCACCTTGAGGTCTCTAATGATATAAAGTGAAAGAATCCTTGGAGTCCAAGTCTGCTAAGAGTCAAATGGGGCTATGAGCAAAAGGAGAGTTGTGTCATCCAAAGATGTGTGATGAATTACCCCAGCTCTTTGCTCCCCCTTGACTCTGAGAGCCCATTCATCCCCAGTCTGCCATTATTTTGAGACCACCTCCACCACTCATCACACAAGCAGTGTACTGTTCTCCCCCATGTCATAGACATCACCCATGAAATCCACCTAAATCTTAAACTTACAGAGAACACATTATGGTCAGGAATACTGCTTGAAGATTAAATGTACCTCAAGTCAAGTCAAGCACTATAACAACCTATAAAATTATGTGCATTCCAACAATTTTATTTATGTCAAGGAAAGAGGTAACCATGCTCTTTCCTATGTGTAGTATTGTACTTTTATTTCAAACAAATAAGTATTTTGGGAGCATGCCTCCACTCGTCCTCGCTGGCCTTGCAACAGCTGTTGAGAATCGCTTCAAAGTTTGTTGCGAGAGCTAATTATTAGTGCTCTCCTATTGTCCTGCAATAGGTGGGATCGGTTGAATAAGGCAATGGGGGGTGGGTGGGCGGTTCCGGCATAGCACATGGGCTTCGGTGGGACAAAGTCCGACCCTGCGTTGTCAGACGTGCTGATAAGCAGAACCTTCAGCGATTTAACTCTATGCTGGTAATACACCGTATCAATACTTTAGTTGCCCTCACCTACTTTAACATGTCTTACCAAAAAGTTAACTAATCGCATCCAACGAAAGTCTATGTCTTCAAATATTAGCCTGCTACATGCCAGTGGTATACTACCATGCCGATTGGAAACACTGCTCTAAAAACAAACGGCCAATCGACTTGTTTGGTCCGTTCTGCAAATAAACGTTGCGACCTAGAGCTGACACCTTGCCTGTCATGTTTTACACAAAAGGCAACTGTTCGACAAACTCAGCCAGTGAAATGAAAATACAATTCGCTTGAAAACCTATTGGCTTATGCACCAGCCGATACGTTGATACTCTGCTGGCTCATTTACCTTTTTTGCTCCTTGCTTAGCAAACTCCTTTGCCAGGTGACGACCGATGCCCCTTCCTCCGCCGGTGATCAGCACGACCTCGCCGCTCAGATCTTTCCGTCTGCTCGGTAGCAACATGCACACGCTTGCTTTAAGTATGTAATAAAACATCTGTATTGGGAAAAGTACCGCGGAGCCGAAATACTTTAGATCCATTTCTTCTGGTAAAAATATTTTTAGTCTAAAAATAGCAAATTAGGTAATCCTCTAATTCAGTTTAACCTCTCCAAAATAAATATTTGCCAGTTTCTCCTTGGTAAAGTCGCACTTCCCTTGCGTTTCTCTTGTGGGCACGAGTCGAGTCACTTTCGTCTCTGCTTTTCCTTCAACTGCAAATTAGGACTTCATCTCCAAACTAAAAGTCTCATTTAAAAGGCGTATTTTAGGGTGATGGTAATCTCAGTGGACGAGATTGTGCTTCGCTCCAACTTGTCTAAAACCCGAGCCGGTGACATAAACTTTGCCCCGTGTCAAATTCAGGCAAGTTAATATGCCCCTCACAGTTCTGGAAACGCACGAATGTCGCTCGTCCTTTTCTTGCTTGGCGTGCGTTCTCTCGCTTAAACGCAGAAAAAATCAAGTCTATTGGTAATGCTTGACCTAAAATGGAATATCCACGCAAAAGAAACGCAGGTTCAGATGAAAACGGGCTCAGATGAAGCGCGATAGGGTGTCAGAACCAGTGCGGGCTTTTAGGGTGTTTATACGAAGGGCATTATCGCATCTCACCAGTACTCTGCTCGGTAGTCTATTTCCATTCCCTCAGTGTCTGGGAGAGTTGGATCAGATGGGAGTTTTTATAGGCCATTAATCCTGATTGACAGTTTAAGTGTTTGGGAATATTGCACTACTGTGTTGTCTGTGAGTGGCTGTTTTCGTCTCCTCGTTTCCCCACCCCCAGAAGCGTTGCAACAGCTCCGATCAAGTCACTGTTCCACCTCATCGTGGTGCATTCTGTTTCACTCGTAATCGGACTGTGGGTTTATTTTCGCGTTCACATTACATAATTCCGTCTCATCTTCATTGTGCTTAGATATATTACTCCGTTGGAACTGCACGTAAAAGATGATGCGGTTTATTACATAAGAACAAGTAAACCAAGCTTACAGCTTCTTATGCATAATTCGCGTTCGCTGTGTTGAGCGACCAAACAAACGCCCTGTCAACTTTTGTCTAGTTCCCTCTTCTCAGATAGTCGATTTGAGATAACCTGCTATTGCCAGGGCAGTGTCCTTATCGTATGTGGTTTCATATTAAATTTCACAGTGATATATCTCATGCAACACTGAAAAAAATCATTATCCCCCTTTCTTTCATATTCATTCCCTTTTACTACTAAAAAGTTTAAAAGTTTTTCCGTATTATTAATTTCAGCTAAACTTCTGATTGGACTAAAACAATTTGTTTAATGGGTGGGGGTCATTTTAGACTGTGACTCATTTAACATCACGTTATTAATTTGCTTAGTTGACAAATCTGTCTTTACCTTACATGGTATGGCTGGAGCAACTCTGGTTAAATAACTTTGCAAGGGCACAGCAGAAGTGCCTCACCAAGAATTCAAACCTGTGGCATTTGAGTAACAAGTAAAATTCTTGGACAATTTATCCATATTGCGGCTCTGAAATTAATCAATTCTTTGTTATGATGAAAGGAACTTCCTTATACCTCAACAGTAACACAAAATAGTAATATTTTGTCTTATTTTGTAATGATACAGACAACCAAATTTAGTTTATACAGACCATCACATTTGAAGAATGCATACTCACAAAAATGTAAAGAAATGAGTTAATTTCATGGCTTCATTACCCTGAGGAAAGGAAGAAACTCTTTCCTTCTCATTGTTAGGGAATTAGAGTCACTGTCTCAGTTGTGAACAAGTGTCAACGTTCTTGAGAGAGAAGACAGCAGATGACAGCGTGATGCCGCAGCACTTCACTCTACCAGTTCTTCAGGAAAATCTCCGGCCAACTTGAATGTCCTGGGGCTAACCTGCAATAATGGAGCCTTTAACTGCAGGATTGCGGGAAGTCTGAGAAATGGCTGTGAAGATGTGTCACCAGCAATACTCACAGCTCTTTTTACCCTTCAGTAAAGTATTTGACAGATCACTTCTTTGATGTTAATGAGATTGTTAGAAATGGACAGACAACTTGTTAGAACACCCTTTCATTGGTGTATGGTGCTAGCAAATTTCAGTCATGTCTTCCTCTTAGTAACAGCACAGTAATAAGAAAAATTCATAAGAATAGTAGAAAGAAAGGGTTTGTATGTGTGTGTGTGGGTGTGTGTGTGTCAGTGACATAACACAACTGAATTAAAAGTGTAATTCAGAAGAAATGAAATCATTCAGTTGAAAGTGTTCTCACCTGTTTTCTCCCCCTAGCTCTTTATGAGATCCCCCTGACCCCATGACCTGCAGCATGTTCAAAGGAAAGACCAGGCAATCCACCAATTTCTCAGTCATCATTCATAATTATGGCATCATTTTCCCAGATCCTCTGGCTGAAAGCGTCTCATTCACACAGCGAGAACTGTTAGCAAGTTATTGAGGGCCAGAAAATGTGAGATCTCAGAAAAGAATATAAATGTGCATGCTGACATGCTGTTTCTGACCTGTTGTGTCTGTGTGTGTGTGTAAATGTACTTGCAAGCAAATTATGATAATGGAAACAGCTAGTGCTATGTATCTGGATTAATAAATTCTTCACCTTTTTATCGTATTTTTATTGCCTCTACTGTGCCATAATAATGTGTCTGTAAAAATGTATTTAAAAAATAATGAATGAATATACAGCTGACGCTAATCTAGACCGCTGATTTTTCCCAGGGCCAGCCTGCAAAGAGTGAATAGGTGGATTTTTTAGATCTTTCCAAATAGAGTGTGATGGGTTTTAAAAACGGGGTCTCACAATGCCTGCATTGTGGTTTTCCCAGCTACCTGGCATCCTCTGCCATCAACACAGGACAGGACAAAGGCTGATGTGCTGTGGATGGAGTCTGCTCTCTTTCATATGGTGTTCATGCTTCACATTTGCTCATAGAGTGCATACTTCAGTCAGATACTTGTAAGGGGTAGTAAGAAGGTTACATAAAGAAAAAAGACAATCCTCCTCCCACAGGTGGCAAATTGTAAAGAATCATTTGTCCAACCTCTTTTAAATTAATCTATGATTACCAAATAATATTATTGCAAAACTCTTTTGAAGTCACACACCCAAAATTAAAAGTCATCCATTCTTCCAAAACCTGTACAAAGTCAAGGCTGAAGTGCCAGTCTGTGATGTGCTCAGCAGTGGAGTTTAAATTTTGAAAAAGTGTGAATATATGATAGAAACATATGGACATATGGTCATATGGTCTCATATTCGTTCGTTAACAAATTGGCTTGTACAGCGTCATGGTATTTTTGGTGTCCTACCATGTCCTCTGTAACACCCAGTACCCAATAGCAATAGGGCTGTTCACAGATTGAACAGTAAAGCAGCCTGAGGTTTCAGAGATCTCTACTGCCATCTACAGGTAATAGGTAAAAGTGCATTTTAAATTTTTATATGAAGGCTCAATCTGAGCTGCAGTAGGCTTTCACCTCCAAGAAATGTGTCCATGGGTACCAGCACCCAGGTGCTGTCTTCTACCAGCCCTGCTTCCACACCCATCAAATGTAGGTTTTCAGGCAGAAAATGAGAACAACAAGCCGCTTGAGCAGCAAGGTTCCCCTGAAAACCAACATTGGGCGATGCAGTCAGTCTGCATCTCGCCATTCTCAAGTATCACTTAGAAAAAAGGCTGTATAGGGGTACCAGGATTGTAACCCAAAGGCTACAAGTTTCAAAGCCATAATGGGGCACTGACGTTGTATCCTTAACTTTACGCATGTTACTTAACCTGGATGACCTCAATTTGTAAGACGCATAAGGGCATCTGCTAAACAGAGATATTGTGCAACAAAGTACTGGACATTTACAGACTGTTCCTTATAAGGCTGGGCTAAAATTAACATGATTATATCTATATGTTATTTGATAATAAACAGCTGGACAGAATTCATAATTTGGAAAAAAAATCAGTCTCTTTTTTTCCAGAATGAAATAATGTGGACAGGTAAAGCAGATGCTCCATCATGCATAGATGTTTCCTTGTTTACAAATTAAGTTTACAAATTAGTTAACAAATATTTAGTGATAATTGAAAATACAATTTAAAAATTGTTAAAAAATAATAAAATATTATCTCTGAGTCAGATGAGAATCATCTCTTCTACCTAAAAGTCAGATTCCTGTTTAAGTATTGCTAAGCAAGAAAGTGAGAATGAAAGAGAGAGTGAGAAAGAGAGTCTCTGGGCCATGTGTACCAATTAAAAAGCTAATGACATCTGAATTACATTTTATTTAACGTTCCTTGCCCTTGAGTTCTATCTGTGGTTATTGAACTGGAGTAGCTTGCAGAAAAGGAATAATCCCCATGCCTTTAGGGTCAAGCAGAATGTCTCTCTGAAGTGCAGCGGCACAAGCTGTGAAAGATTAATAAATCAAGCAAAATGGGCCTGTTTCACCCCAATCTATTTGGTTTTCCAATACCAAAGAACCATGTTTCTTCATCTGCCATCTTAGCCTCTATGCTCTCTCTCTCTCTCTCTCTCTCTCTCTCTCTCTCAATCTCACCCTCTCCCTCTCGTTTTCTTCCTCTTTTCCTGCCCTGAGAATAATTATATATTTGAATTTTGATAATTTTCAAATAAATGTATTATACAGGGTGACCCCTACACAGAATTAGAAGACACAAGAAAAACAAACAAAATTAGCATAGTACAGTCAATTCTATAACACACAGCTACTTACAGTGAGTATTCTAATGCAACTGACCACTGTAAATAAAAATGTTAATTGGATAAAATTAATCCCAATTCCCTGATATGGACGTGTGGTAACTCTAGGCTAAGCAGTTTGCCAAACAGCTGTCAACCTCTTTCAGATGGTTGATATGTAAATGGATGCTTTGCATGGCCAGTTGATTTACTGATTCCGTTTAACTGCGTAATCTTAGTTTCTGGGTTCACTAATTAAACAAAGCGACAAAGGGCAGCTTGTATCTCTGGTATGTCAGAAAGCCCCCTACGTAAGCACTAGGTGGCGCCGTACTCACGGGACAATAATGCTCGACTTCGTAGGCTTTTTATTTTCCGGTGCTTAAACCGTAGTAAAATCTGGTGTGGTTCAGGTTTAAGATGTTAGACTAACCATTTAAAGTCCGTCCAGCTATTTCTGAACCACGTAGGCTGTGCCCACAGTTTAATTATCTGTGCTCTCGCGGTGAATAATTGTATTCCTGCAAATGTGCTGTCCTTCCCGAATGGTGTGTGAGTTTAAAGGCTGCTCTTTATCTCCGCACTGCCATGGTTTCCGTGGAGACCAGAGGGGATGTCAGAAGTTGAGCCCTATGCAGCGGATAGGATTTAACAAAAAAAAAAAAAAAAACGCTGACTCTCTGAGTCAGGATCGTAGCAACAACAGAGGGGTGTGTGTTTTCAGTGATAAATCTCAAAATGGTCATAACTGGCAAAATTATCCTGTCAGTGTCAGTGGTTTTAGATTATGTATTTTTATCGGTATATTATTGAGATCTGTATACATTTACTATTATGCTATAAGGGAAACGTTACTTTCCCAGATCTTTCATTTTACAATAGATAATTTGCCTTTTGTTGTTCTTATTAAGGAACAGTGTGCTGTTTTAAAGTTGTTTACAAAATGCAAACAAACGTCTGTATTGAGCTTCGCCGATACCTTCGTTCGCGAGGATTGCCAGTAAGTTACCTAGAGTTAGTATTGCCCTTCCATGTAATTGTACGATATATGTATCTAAATGTATTTAATGTTATCTGTACGAAACAGTTGAGGCTAAAGGGGAAGTATTTATAATTCAGCTTGCTATATTTGTGAAATCTCCTACCAATATATACACCAAATATTTGGTATATACCAATATACCAAAAATATAATCTGTACTTTATTATTAAATTACTTTTTTGTATGTTTTATAGAGCCATAGAGAGAAACCTGAAATCTCTCCAGAGTGATCACCAAAGCAGTACTCATCTACAGCATATGGCTAACTTATTAAACAACCACAAATAATTTCTCTATCACTGCACGAGAGTATTAGTATAGGCCCCTAGATTTAGGTGTATTAAAATTAAACCTTGAACCTTTAAATAAACTTTGTTAAGTAAATGTAACCTTTGTTTTGTATCCCCCTTGGTGTATCAGCACGCTCCTGTCACACCAACCTTGCTCACACGCTGGTCTGGATGGTTTCCTTATCAGGAAGCACCAGGGTGAAAGGGAACAAAACTCCCTTTGCCTCGGAGAGGACTTTTACGTCTTCCGCAACAAAGACAGGGGATACTTCATCTGCCAGCAATCTCATGGTGAACTGCCTGTTGATGCAGTAGATGACATCGTCCATGACGGTACACTGGAATGTGGAGCAGTAGGGCAAGCGCTTTGAGCAGCACTCGTACCAAAGCCGGGCCATGGTGTGGTACCGATACACACTGATGCCCAGCAAAGGATTGACATCAAAACGGTACAGGAAGTTCCTCACTGCCACCATTGCAGTTGTCCTCTCCTTGTTCCCGGTGATCACGCTCTGCTTCCACGTGTCTGTCTTGGGGTTGTAGCGGAGCAGTGTGTACCTCAAGGTGCCACCTGACACGAAGAGCTCCCCGTTGCAGGCGGTGGCGCGATGGGCCACCGCGAAGGTGTCATTGGGCAGGGGTGCGACGAAGGTCCACCTGTCCGCCCGCGGGTCGTAGCGTTCGACAGTGTAAAGGCACTCGCCTCCGATGGCATAGATGTAGCCCTGCAGGGCCACCAGTTTGCACAGGGGCCTAGCTTCATTCATGGGGCAGATCTCTTTCCAGATGTCTGTTGCCGGGTTGTAGCAGAACACTTTCCTCGAGGGCTCGATGTGGCCGTCGGTACCTTGGCACCCGACAACGACAAAGAGGTAGTTATCCATTGTGCACATGGCACAGCCCATGGAAACCACCTCTTTAGGGAGGGAACACCTGACACACCAGTTGTCCTTGTAGTCATCATAACAGTACAGCCCACTGGAGGTTCTGGACTCATCTGCCTGAGTGGCAGACTCAGCCCTCATCCAGTCCTGGGGATCCATATCAGCCACCATTAAGTACCGCTTTCCCCTCATTCGTTGCTTCTGGATTAGATCCCTGTCGGTGGCTTTCAGCCTACCGTACAGTCGCGGGTCTCGGAGGACCTGCAGGTAGTTATCGGACATGACTTTCAGGGCAGCCTCTTCGAGAGCAGCATGGCTGTGCTCTCTGGCTAGGCTAAGTGCTTGCAAGCAGTTGCTTAAGTCCAGCTGACCCAGTAGGCTTTCCAGTTCTGAGCTGTCAATGTTCTCCACTGGTGTTTGTGAAAAGTTTACTCCAGCTGTTGACTCACTGAGGATCATGGGATTGTATGCTAGACTGGCAGAGCTGGGGCACAGATCCTCAGATGAAGGGGTTCTAGAGCCCAGCTTGCTGCTCCCTGGGGTTGAGGCTCCAAATCTCAGGAAGGGAATCTCTGTGCTCTGTGCCATCTGCAGACAGCCTTCATTCTCTGTGAGCTTGAGTGTATCGACAGAAGCAGGCTCCGCAGTGATCGAAGAGTGTGAATCCTCACCGGGGAGCCCTGGGTCTTGAGGGAGGATGAGGTCTCGCATTAACAGAGGTGAAGTGCAGGACCTCAGGACTAAGGGCTCAGCGCCACGGCTGCCACCACAGCTGTCTCCTCCCCTTGCCAGTCTTCCACTTAATCCAATCAGCTGTGAGTCCTGCGGCGGGCTGTCATCATACCGCCTTGCGATCGGACTCGAGACACTGGTGGCATACACTGCATTGTCTGATATGGACTGGGAAGAAGACTCGGCGTAATAATCGTAGATCTTGCTCCGCACCTCGACCGGTGTATCCCCTGGTCTGTCCAGTAAAAGGTCACCGTCCTCCACCGTGATCTCCACTTTGGACTGGAAGCTGGAGAAGGTCCCCGGGTGCTCCAGGTCTTGCCTCAGCTCTCGGCTGACCCCAGCGCTTGGCTCAAACTTCCTCAGCATGCTGAGGGAACGCTGGCCTGTTGGGCTCATTTGGCCTGATTCATTCAAAGGAAGTGGTGACTGGACCTGAGCACTCAAAGTGCAACTACTAGAATTTTCCTCTGACTCCTCGTGATTCATATTCAAATTCAATGCTTTCAGAGCTGTCTCTGGGCTTTTATCTGCCGCTGCAGACGGCTGGTTCACCTCAGTGTCCCGCTGCTCTGTGTAGTTGGTGTTCTTTGAACACACCTTTGCATATATCCTTGTGTCACATATGCCATGAAGATAAAACTCATTCTCAGGATTTTCAGGTGAGCATTCAACGTGTTCCACACTTACACTCAAGGAAATCTCAGGGGAGTGTTTGTGGGCCTCCAGTGTCTTCTCAAAATGATCAGGGGGGCGGTGTTTATCGTCTCCCAGGGTCTCTCTCTCAAAACTTTCAGGTGAGTGATTGTGAGGTCCCAAACTCTCATTCCCGAAATGTTCAGGTGAATGTTCCACATTCTGCCTCTCAGAGGGCTCCGCAGCTTCCGCACTTTCCCCCTCACAGTCTTCAGGTGAGCGTTTCTTTGTTGGTCGCAGGTCTGCTTTGCAGTTGATACACGTGCCCAGAGCTGTTGGAGAGCATGTCTGCTGGAGGACCTTCCCATTAGATTGACCCGATGTACTCTGGTGAATGGCTTGGCCCCTGGAGCTGTAAAATTTATAAGCCCAGGAAATGAGTAGTACAGCAGCCACAGAAAGAGCCAGCTTCCCCACGAGCTGCACATCAAACCAAACACCCAGGAGATCTTCTGCTGCTGACATTCGCAAGCCTGGAGCTTCGGAGAGTTGCATGGTAATGGCTATTCTCTATGCTTTACGTTCTCCTGCTTTCTACCATTAGTAACCCATGTTATTTGCCTCTCCTGTGCTTTGCAGTATCCTGATCCTTTGGGTGTGTGGATCCGTGTGTGTGTGTGAGCGTGACCTTCGTCTCTCCACAGGGGATAATTCTAAACCACGTACCTGAAGGATTACCACTTTCGTTTAATCATTTGCATCCCTCGTTCTGAAAGGCGGAGCCTAGGTCACATTCCATCTACAGCAAAGATATTCTGAAAAAAAAAACAACAACCATAGTTGTTCTCCTCTGCTGTTTATAATGCTCTCAAATACTTTGTAATGCTTTACAACCACTACACAAACTCTTCAGTTCTGTGATTGTTTTTAAATGGAAAGTAGGGACAACTGTTCTTTTTGTATTGCACTTGAAAGGATGTAAAAGTGAGGCTATTATGGACCATTTGTCAGGAGTCTATACTCCTCTTCAAATGAAATTATATCTATGATTTCTTAGGTCTGATAGAAATGATTGAAGTCTCCTTCACTGGAGTGCAAACGCATAATTATAGGACACTGTGACTGTAGTTTGCTGGAGGAGTAGGAAATGTGGACGCACACTATTATGAAAGATCTAATGACCAGGATTCGGGTATTTGCATATGATGTTTGCATAGCCAAAATTACAGTGCAAGTTCCCCAGCCATGCCGCATACTTTATTCAATGGCCTTCTCACCAATGAATATGATCCAGTTTGATACAATTCTTTATAAATCTAAATATCATATATTTAGGGGAAGTGAGAATATCACTATATACTTTTAGCATTATATATTAATAGCATTTTATATATGTATTTACCTTCTAGCATTGTATTTTGAATATCTGGAAAGCTATGGGCAAAAAAAAAAAATCATTATTTAATACTATACATAATACTTTCAGATGCTACGTTAGAAATGTGTTAGAAGAGGCTTCTGACTCATCCTACGTTAGCAAAACAGTGGCTGTTTGAAGTTTATATTGTCATAGGTTCGAAAGCAGTGCATGCATCTCACAGTCAAGAGGTGTAATGCCATCCCCACCTGCAGCCAAGTAGTCATTCAGTAACTCACATCACAGACAATGGCCTTTAACCAGACTATGGTCACAGCCATTGCAAAGAATTAGTATGACAACAACACAATAACCCTTGGAAAAGAGGTCACAGATAAATGTTTGAACAGCATCTTTCTGATATAGACACTACAGGACCATAAGATATCAAATTATCCCAACTGGATACAGGGAACCTAAGGCAAGAGGCCCAGTTTATTCTGAATAATTTACTGCTGCACACAGAGGAGGGGCTTTTGTGCCGCCTACCCCTCATGCGCTTTAGAGCACAGCAAGACAAAGATGGCGGCGCTTCTCTGCCCTTAGCAACTGATCCTGCATACAAATCAAAATGTTACACTGTATGGTTAGGATTAGGATTAGGTGTGGACAAGGTGATCTTAGATCTGCTGTCAAGGGCAGAAGGTACCCCAAGCAGAATATGTACTAGTCAAAGAAGAGAGCACTTCTCCTCTCTTTGCCTATGAACATACATTTTGAATATAAGCTGTATGACTGCAATTATTATTGATGACACAGAGATGTATATAGTCACATTTTTGTTATATACATTTTTCATGAATCTTCCCACTGCTGCATTCACAAAGGTAATGGACAGCACTGCTTGTAAATTTGCTGGTCAAAATGAAGAACATACTGCAAAAGTGGAGGACTGTATTTCCCCTTCGGTCTGTGCTCTGTACTTTTGATAGATTGTAATATCCATAACCAAATGATGGGGCCTATTTGTGGTCCTGAACACAAAGCTCTGACAGATTCTACCCACAGAGCCAGCTCTTTCTTCCATATTCCACAGCCATCCAAATTCTTGTTCCCAAAAATTCAGTCTGTATAAGAATGTTAATTTTTACAACACAAATTCATCTGCCCTTACATTTATATCACCCTATGTAGGTACACTTTAAATTCTACAAATAACAATAAAAAGCAACAAGAATGTGTGTTTTCTGAGTATCTGTTACCTGTTCAGAACGAACCAATGAGTACACATAGTAAACATATCAAATTGAATCACATGGAAATAATACCGGTCTCTAAGAGTAATGGACTTGATGAGAATGGGGTTTTAAATCTTTATTTATAGTACTGTGCACGATGTTTAGTTTCAGAAATGCTTCATTTCAAATGCTCCAGTTCAATTGTATCAGTCTGTCAAAGAGGCTTCTTTGCTCGATTGTGAATATTGTGTTGTAACCTTGTCCGTGATGTGATGTAATAGTTCCTTATGTTATGGAATTACAGAATCAGTATAGGAGCTATTTCATTATTCCTGGGAGGCCAAGTTTAAATGCAGAAGAAAAAGGAAACACCCTTTGTATACGAAAAGCTGATTGTACTTTGACAGAGCTGTTTATCTGGACCCAGTGAGATAGTGACATGATTGTATGCGATGGTGGACATGTCAAATTTTTAAAAATAGTACCATTCGGTATGTTGTGTAATACATTTAACATGGTGCAAATACTTCTGATATTAAAACAGACCAAAAAAACCCAACAGCACTTAATGGAAATCTCTTTCAATACATCTGACAGGCAAAGTGTTGGCAAACTTCAATGAGTTGAACAAGTACGAGAGTTTTTGTATTTGCACCACAACCCACAAATGTATAACTGTGACTCTTATTTCCTGATATAAACCAGTTGTACAGATATGAGGTATTAAACACATGAAATTATAAGGACAAAAGCTACAGTTTTCTGTGTTTATTTTTTAACCTATATCGATTTTGTTTAAACAGCACAAGAAATAAAATCCGTAGCTTTGAATCGTGAGGCAATTTCAGTTTGCTTCTCCATTTCCTAACCTGGACCTTTATATCCATTTGTATTTACAAGGATGTACACAAAATACATTTAAAAAGGGACTTTTCTGCTTCTCTACCTGGAAAATAACACATCACAGTTTTGAGTATAGTCATCTTGGAAATCCCAATCATGAATTACTTAAAAATGAAAAAAAAAAAAACAAAAACAAAACAAAACAGAACAACAAAAAACCAAGACAACGGTATGTTACTATGACAATGTTTTCAAACATATGCCTTGTGCCTACTGACATCTGCATAGTGTACAAGGAGGACAGACATGTAACTGCATGGAAGTAGGTGACATTGTGGGCCAGCCCACAGCACTTCAGGGAAATCGTAAGAAAAAGAAAAAGAAAACTTCTGTACAAGAAAAATATTATGATTAAAAAAAAAAAAAAAACTCAAGATGTTTTTCTATTTAACTTTTTTTGAACAGAAGCGATACCTATTGATAAACAGGTGGGACAAGTGAGCAAGGACTGAGAATGTGGGCATGAATGAAAGGGGCTTTGATTACTCATTTCTTTAAATCATTTATCTTCCTATTGTTCTTTCTTCTGCATTTTACAAAAAAAAAAAAAAAAAAATCAGGAAGTGGAGGGCTCTCTGGGGTTCGTGCTGCGTCCCGGCAGACAGACAGACGGACGGACAGACAGAGGGGCTGGCGGGCGTCTGAAAAAGGCCTGGGAGTGCTCCGCCACCTTTGGAGCTCACGTCACCTCTAGAGTCACTGTGAGGATCATCGCCATCACTGTCAGTCCTCTAATGCCGTTACAGGATGCTGCATCTACAAGGACGACAGAAACACGCACACAGTCAGCACACTGGAACGGGTAAACACACAAACACACACACACACACACACACACACACACGCACGCACACACACATACGTTTTACTACGTCCGTCCAGGACAGGGAGGATCACTGACAACCACTCATCCTTCCTGAAAGCAACAATACTGACTGCCATTACAGAAAAGTCCATATAAATACCTAAGACTAAACTACACCGGGACTATAAATCACACCAATATCAGCGACAAGCAGCAGAATTTATTGAGACGTCACTGCCATTCTCTTTGTCCTGTCGTATATTTCCAAAAGGCACCTTGAGAAAATGATCTTCTGGATAGCATGGATAATATCTTAGGATGCATTAACATTTTCATGACTTGTTACTCACATTCAGCCGAATTGGTGATGTGTAAATTGGTGCTTTTACACATCAACACACACAGGAAAGCAAGTCAAGAGGTGAAGACTTGAGCAATGTAACCAAACGGATGCTGACTCGCTCTCCGGTAAAGCTAAGTCAAGTGCTTCAATGCATGACCAAGTCATACATTCAGAGATAAATTCCTCTAACCTTGTGACCAGAGGGTTGTGTGATCAGATCCTGAGGGGCACTACTCTTGAGCCCTTGAAGGCAATGCATTTGAATTGCATCATTAAATATTAAACAGCCCTGGGTGAAAGATTTAAAATTGAAAAATGTAAGCTATGTGACAGGTGCAAGCTAAGCTGGAGGATGGTCAATGTTGGACCTGTACTCCATTGATTCACACAGGATTGATTATGTTTTATTTTGGACATGGCATTACACTAAAATACCACGTTAAGCAGTGTGTGATTACACAAGCACATGGTTGTAACAGTACAGAATGACACCGGATTGTTTGATGTGGGACTGAGGGGGGGGGGGGGGGGGGGGGGGGGCATTGAATAAGTGTGCCATGCAGGGAGGAGCGAGGGCGGACATTGAATAAGCGCTCCTTCAACCTTGTTCTACAACCGATTTGACTTGCATACAAAGTGCCTGCGGCTGGCTCGAGATGGGCCACTCGCGTTGACCCGATTCTGTCTGTGCCGGGCGCACCTGCTCCGACGACCGGCCACACAATTTGCATATTCAAATTGACGTCCGTGGAGAGGAGCCGCTTGTATGCGCTCCTGTTCAGCATGCTTGGACAATCCATCAGTTCTGTACAGGCTGCTTACAAAACAGCCGGCCAATAGCGACAGGGTAATGTGCGACTGCTTTGGATTATCGACGTGTGATTCCCCGTGCAGCGAGGGGTACACTTTGAGCTCTCTGGTGCCCACCTTTCCCTTATTGATACAACAGTTAGGAAAGCACTGGACAAGCTCTGTTAGTCTCTGTAAATTAGCACTGAAACAGGGACTGGAGACTGAATAAAGGTTTTCGGTCCCTGAGGAGGTAGTTATGTTAACACAGACGCTCGCTGCAAACAGCGTTTTAATGTTCCACTACCATGTGCTTGAGGAGTCCTGTCAAATTGCTCCGGCTTTCACTGACCGCATGAACGGTCCAAGAATCACGTCAATGACACCCCTATGCCTGCACTCCACAGGCTAGATGACAGCACAACACACAGGTTAAACGTTTCATTTCCTTTTCATTTCAATGTCACTCCTACACTGAATGACCTATGTGTAACGTTGTTTTGATTGCTGCATGGTTTCCATGACAGTATAGAGAGGTGGTTGGAGAGCTGGCCTTAAATGAGACATGAATCAACCTGAATAAAGGCATCTGCTAAGCAAACAAAGACTAGCAGCAGAATACTTCATAATACATGCCAGGCTGCATTTGGTAAAGATCTTTAACCCTGTGTGGGATCACAAGCAAGGCAGGTTTACTTACTGATTTGACTCTGTGCACCTTTCCTCATGCTAGGGTTTTCTGTGAAAAGAAAAAAAGAGAGGATTAGTTCTCAAAAGCATATTGGAGATCTGAGGTTGAGGAAGTGGGCTTGTAATCAGGCATCGGGTTTGATTCCTAGGTTGGGAGCGTACTACTGTAAGTCTTCAGTAAATATCTAGCTTAATAAATGGGGTAATACATATAAATGAAGGCTTTTTAAGTGGTTCTGAATGAAGGTGTCTGCCAAGCAAGGAAAAAAAAATGAATCCAAAACGCCCCTGTGGTGGCCGGCTGCCTGGAAGCAGAGGGCAGCAGTTCATTCTGGGTGAAAGAGCTGTTCACAGATTGGACAGACCAAGCACTGCTCTGTAGAGTGGTGTGCGTGTGACATGGTATCTTTGCTTGAAAGTTGCTCGATTCGGCCCATAGCAAATGATACCCAGCAGTCTTTTTTGAACGCATTTATTATGACATATATATCCCTTCTGCAACGGTGGAGGTGTGAGACAGGACAACGTGGTGTCTCGGTTTGTTCATTTCTGCCGACCGAGAACAGAATGAAATCAGAATGGAGAGGATGTCTGTGTTGTCCGAGCTTTCCATTCCAGTACACCAGCTAATCGATTGTACCAGGTGTGTTGCGTACCACTGCAATGGCGCTGGGACGCGGGCTACATGGCAAAGTGGCTGAAATACCTCACTGACTTTAATGACTCAGAATGAGTCAGTGAGGCTGTTTATCTATGTGACACAGTGATTGTATTCAAGGGCAAAATACTCAGTAAAAGCATTTTGTTATAAAACGCAAAAACCCTCCTCAACAGACAAAGTAAAAAAATCTTGTCTTTGTATAATGTATAAATTTTGAATTTTTTGATTTTGAAACATTTTATCTTTTAAACTCTCAGGGCAGGGAATGTGTCATGTCATACAACTATCAATTAGTTATATACTACACACCAACTTAGAAAAAAGCAATGAGTGCAAAACTCATTATTATTAAAAGGGAATTAAATACATTAATGATAATATTACTATTATTTTGACCCAGTCAAAGTGAAACTGTACATTTCAATCGAGTAGGTGGGTACAGTTTTCCCATTTTAACTGCATCCCATTTTAACACTTAACAGGCAGGTAATATACCCCCCCCCCCCCACTTCATATACACTTACACAGATAAATTACAAACCTGTTTCTGGCTGTGTGCTGATTTTATAGATTGTAATTTAATACCACACTCTCAGTTATTAAGCATACAGTCAGTCTGAAACAAATGTCCACTAAAATTCAATGCAATTAATTCCTACTTCATTTTGGAAACCCCTTTTCAGAGTGAGAGCTCTTTGCACATCAGCCAAAAGCAAACACAGTTAATAACCATCTCCTCCTGGTGCATAATGTATCCACTATTCGTCATTTTTCCACCGTTGCTCAGAAATTCACTGGATATGTCCACACGCATGTGTACGCATGCACACACGCACGCACATGCATACAAATGCACAGAAACACTCACCAAAGACGATGAGCCGCGTGTGAGTGTCCGTGGAGCCCAGAGGATTCTGGGCCGTGCAGCGGTACATGGATCCATTGAGCTCAGCTGGCACCCTCTCCAGCACTAGCTCCTTCCCGTCCCGCTCTGCGCTTCCATCCAGCAGGCGACCCCCGACCCGGGTCCAGGTGAAGAGGGGCTCAGGAAATACCTCGTTCTGGAGAGATGGAGCGACCAGGGGTGGGGGGGGGGGGCGGTTCGGCAAGACCACACAATCAGACCAAGACCACCAAAGGACAGCTCAGAGCCATGAAAGAGATGGCTCTAACTTAGAGGTAATGAGCATTACTCAGCTCTTGTAACACGTGTGCCTGCGTTGTGTAGTCCTCTAATACATCCCTGACCCAGCTAACCTCTTCAGAGCAAATTTACAAAAGATCAGATGAGTTACTTCATTTTTTAAATACTGTATGTATCAGGACACCTGTGAGAATGAAGCTATTTTTTTTATCACAATGTAGGTGAAACCTGCTAATGAATATCCTTTTGCTGGAGCTTTCAGCTCCCTTAATGTCAGATTTTTTTGGAAACTAACTTGCCATACCCCTAGGTTTCCATGTTAAATTTAGCCCTAAAATATGACTGGGTGGAGCAAAGCCTCTTTGGCATTTCAGTATTTCTAAGAACCTCTAAGGAAGAATACAGAGCCAAAGATATCCTTCCCATTAAAAAATGGAATAAGTATAGAATAAGTAATGGGTATATGTGGTAATAGTCTGCACTTCACTGTTTTCATTCTGTATCCATTTTTAGGAGCGAAGAGCAAGTGTTCCTAGTTAAGTAGAGAAATGTGTCACTTCAGCTTCGGTTGCCAATGGTGATATAACTACACTTATACAGCAGCCACTGTAGACAGCTATAACAGCAACATAGAACATATTTAATCACATGTACAAAAAGAACAAAAGATTCACAAAGCCTTGTGGTTATTATACTTATTCATGTATGTGTGAAATGGCTAAATATATGTGGATCCACAGATTCATGTCCATACCATGACAGTACGTTTTTAGAAGACTCTGTGTGGACAACTGATTTATTTTACAACCCAATATTCCACATACCACAACACCTCCTAGATTAAGTCATTATAAAGACACACAAAATTCAGCAAACTGGTAAAGGTTATGGACGAAGGAGATATGAGCTGTAATGATAAAATATCATTCCAAGGGAATAAGAGATCACAAAAACAAATGGATGCTTCATAACTGGGTGAAGAATATCTGCTTATTCTCTGCTAAGTGTGAATAAACCAGGAAAGGTGTATCATTTATCTCAAGAAGCGCCACGAGAAGGAGCATGTGGAAATCTCACTGATGGATTGTGGGAAAGGTCATGATAAGATGAAATTATAGTCTTATTGTGTCTGTAGCATTACATATGTATCGGTTTTCATACAGTGAGTACCATGTAAAAAGGTATACTTACGTGGCACTTGCAGAGAATTCTTACATAATTACAAGGCCACAGAGAGAATGTAATGTGACGCATTACTCTGTGTTCACTTTCCTGCTTTGTTAAGTTTGAAATGTCTCCTGGAAATGATTTCCAATGTGTTTAATATGGGGGAAGGCAGTCCAAAACCAGCCTGTGGCATTCGGACTGTGGCCAGTTCACGTTCCCAGAAGAGCTCATTTTCTGTTGATGGTCCGATATTGGAAGAGAGGAAAGTACTGGGCAGTCTCCTGAACCTTTTTTAAACACCCAGAATCAAATGGCTGTATCAACTCTTAGCCAATACGCTCCCTGTTTTACCCTCTGGCACACTGGGTAAAAATCAGAAACCACCAAAAGGCATAAAGATTGTGTGACTTTATGGATGCAATTAGAGATCTGCCCTAATTTAAAAAAAGAAAAGAAAACAATTCAAACTGTAGAATGCTCATAACAGTTTAGGGCATTTTATTTTGGCATATCAATGAAAACAAACAAGCTAGAACTAAAGTTAGTGGTCAAACCACTCTACAAATTTGAAAATCCAGGGCTATGGTCCAGTAAGGGATAAGAGAGATTATTTACTTATTTATAATAAAAGTATTGTTTAGGATATGGATGCAGCAATCTTAAGTAACTGCATATTGCAGTCAAGCCTGTTGTTAATGACCATTCTCAACACTGCAGAGATTTCAGATATGCAGAGTCTGGCCTGAGATATTTGTGAGTGCATCTGCTGGATCAACAGCACCAGTCCCAAGGCATTGGATCAGGCCTCTTGCACAGATTTCATTTCTTTAATGACCAAAAACAAAGAAAGAAAGAACTCATTTCTCCCTCATTCTTCCCTGCGCTTCCTCATACACAGATGGGAAAATAACACAATTTTCAATCCTGTACCATCATTGTTATAGCAGGATTAGACTTATCCTTTCCTCCCCTGGCTGGCTTTACCTGGGACTGCAGCCAAGTCATTACTGTTAGGAGGGTCACAAGCACCCTCTCCTTTTGGAGGCTTGTGTGTTTTCTGTCTTTTTTTTTTTTTTGGAAATGGAGCTGACACTAACACAGCAAATACAATCTCCTTGCTTGACGTCTCCTCGGAGCAGACCAAACATTTCTGCAGTCATGATTCCTGCCTGCCTGACAGGAAACAGCTTATGGCAAACACAAAGACACGTTTACCTAATAAGATCCACTCTGCATTTAAAAAAAAGAATCCTAAACACCACAGAGGGCATAAATAAACAAACCCTGATTCAGGGGATCCTGATTCACAGCTCAGGTCCTCACTGCACTGACGAGTGGGGAGAGACAACACAGGGCGATGCTTTCTGTAGACGCTTCTACAAATGCAACACCTGCCTGCCGGAGTTAGCGGCAACTTCCGGCCTGCTCCGTTTGACTACAGGAAGCTGGTCACAGCCCTCACAGGCCCATAGCATGCCTTTCTTACTCTGAGAGAAGGGGAACTTCGGGTGTTAAAACAGGCTTGACTGCGCATACCCCATCTCCTCTCATCCCACACTGGATGCAGGCCTCTGGTTTCAAAACCGTCCCCCATGCACTTACCCCAACTGCTCCTACCTGGAAGCCTTGGACGGTGATGCGAACTGTGTCCCCTACCTTTGCTCTGGTGGGGGTCATGGAGAGCCTGGGGCCTTTGGGGGCCGCTGGGGGGAACAGAATAAAACAGTTACACTTGGACTGATAGTGAGACATAGTGGTTACAGAACTGATCCTGCTGCCAGTTCAAATCCTGTGTGTGGTGGCACTGTTGTACTCTGGTTAATAACCTGAACTGCTTTAGTGAATATTCAGCTGCATAAATGGATGACTTATAAAATGGAAACTGTGTCATTTGGCCCAAATAAGGGCAGCTACTAACCAAACCCAATGACGTGCACAAGATTTACTTCCGCTGAAATGAACACGTTTACTGTCAGTTATGGCTGGAACAAGCAGTCTCTCTTTAATCCAAAGCACAGGAGACTGGGGGAGTGTATTCCCCCAGTGAAACAAGGAACTACATTAGATAGATACTCATTACAGGAAGAAACAGCAGAGCGTGGCGCCAGAGTGATAAGAACGTTCTGAGAATTAATTCCCTTGCCTGTCACGGATGAATCTCCCAGATGGATTTAATTTGGTCCCTGGGTCAAAATGCTGTGTGCAGAGAAATGATCGTATCCTTTTTTTTTTTTTGAAAGTGCAGAGTGGTGTCTATATCATTGAGTGCAATGGAAAAATCCACATTTTGTTTTCCCATGAGAGAAGACTGAAATAACGTTAAGGACTGAACAGCACCCTCCCTGGACCAAATCTGTCCACACTCCATGTAGGGAGTTGCTTTTGTACTGCAACATACGACCAGCCTACAGTTGTGACTGTGATAGCAACTGCCTGATTAAATTCACCCTTATGGGAACATAATATTGTGAGTTGAAACGTTCAAATGGACCGTGCATGGATTTACAGGGAACGCTGAGGATGTAGATGCACTGGGGCTAAAGAGAGCGAATGGGGATCCCTTCGTAACAAGTATTTACATGCTGTGAGAAACACATGATGCACACATGGTAATGTCTTGTTGTACTCAATCAGTGAAGCTGCCTAAGAGCAGGTCCACGGGATAAGAACCAGATGCATTTAGAGCACAACAGGCTCCTCTTATTTCTAATTTTGTACAGGGGACAATTATAATCATGAGAACGCTTTCTGTGTACAATTCATTTGATGAGGTCTGAGTTCAGACCTACTTAACCCATGCTTAACTCATCAGTCAAATCCCAAATGGCCAACCGCAGCTACTTTAATTAAGCACTGAGCCGTTAGTCCGAGGTAACAATTCTGTTCCCCTGAATAAGCTCTGTATGGATTATGATTTTATTTCTCACTTTAATGTGAAGTGAGGGGAAAAAAACTTCTGAACTTCAAATGTCTTTGCGGATTGCGCGAAATGTTGTCGTAGCCAGTGTTGCTGTTAGACTGCACCTCAGACATTGAAAGTCACCCCATAGAGGGGTGAGACAGAGGAAACTGCTGATTCCAAACAGTGAAGTTAAGACCTTTATCAGACATGAATCGATAAGTCCAAACCTCCAAACCAGACAAAGTGTAAAACTGAGAGGAAGAGTGATAGCACAGACAGCGAGTGTATGTGTGTGCGGTGAAGATGGAGAGCGTCAAGGGGAGGTCAGTCTGGTTTGATGAGAGGGCACTGACCCACTCCACAGCTGCACACACCCATTCAAGGACCTCTGCAGACAAATCCTTACAGTTAGCATTCCAGTCACAGCTCTGCAACATTTTCCGCATATCACCCCAAAATCTGCCCTGCTCAGACAGCAAACAGCGGAACAGGAGACAGGTGGGAGACAACAGCAGGCAACACATCCATGCTCAAAGCATGTGGCTCTCAATTTTCTCTTTATTTATATATTTATTATATTTTCCGTTTGGTCAGGGGTAGATGAGATAGTAGCTGGATTATTTTGGTACCTGAACATACAATGATAATGTTTGCCACTTCGGTTTGTCTTAATGACATACTGCATATGTAAGTGTGTGTGTGTGTCTGTGTGTTTGTGCATGCAGGTGGGCATAAGTATGAGTTAGTGTGTGTGTGTGGTTATGTGCATATGTGTGAGTGTTTGTGTGTGACTGCACATATATATGAATAAGTACAACATATGGTGTGCATGTGTGGTAACTTGCATATAAATGTGAGTGTGTATATTTGTGTGAGTATATGTGTGTGCCTGTGTGTTTGTGTGTGTCTGTATGTGTATGAGTGCGGGCGAGTGCGGGTGTGTGAGGGGCGGGGGGGGGGGGGGGGGGATACAGCTGAATTTAATTATTGAGATACTGTAAAATTCATGAATTCCAAATGCAGAGTTTACTTTCCAGACACAGAAGGCAGTGCATTATGGGAGTGGCCTCACAGGCCCCTCTCACACTGTACTCTATTTGTATAACAAGCCACACAGCTCTCATGAATATTCAGTGATTCAGTGACTGCAATACAACATTGGCCTCATGTCGCAATACCAAATCAATTAAACATTTATCTGTAAATACACCACCTGCTTCAATATCCTGAATGCACAATAGTGTTTTACTCATGTAAAAGTTAATGTCACAGGGTTTACTGAAGTTAAAAAATACGTGAATAGACAAAATAATGGAAACACCAAATGAAAAATAACTTGTATTTTGAAGTAACTAAATCACAATTAATAAGGTGCCTACACATCTTACACGATATTGTAAACACTAATTTACCAATCACCACCATTTTTCTGCTATAAAAGATATTTTAAAGTCAACACACGACAACATGAGTTTCTAAAGTGAAACGGGAGATCTAACCGATTTTGAAAGAGGTCAAACAGTTGGGACTCGAATTGCAGGTGCATCAGTCACATAAACAGCAGAGTTGTTGAATGTGTTGAGGTGGAACAATGTTGAAAATCATGACACCATATTTCAAACAAGGAAAAACTGCATCAGGAAAGAGGAACAATGGCTGCAAGCTGAAGTTCACAGTCAGAGACGGATGAACACTTAACAGGATAGTTACAACAAAACCCCACAAAACAGCAGCCTCAAAAACTCCCACAGAACCGACTCTACTCCACGACCCAGCTGCAACAAAAACTGTATGAAGGGAACAGAAAGCTTATATTTATTGTAGGCCTGTTGTTGGAAAACTGCTTTTAACCAAGACCAATGCTCAATAATGCATGACCTGGTGTAATGAGTGCAAAACCTGGATTTCTGAGCAGTGGAAATAAATAATATTATCTAATGAGTTATCTTTTTCTCTTTTTCCTACATTCTGACAGGTTTATGTTTTGAGAAAGCTGTCAACCCACATTGCCTGTTCCCAAATGTTAAACATAGAGTGGATCTGTTACAGTCCAGGCAACCTACCTTGTGGGAGCCATTTGGTCTGGTTTTGACTCTGCATGGTAGAATTATGGCCAAGGAATACAAATCAATTTTAGATGACCAGGTGCACCCTACTGTGCAAAGCGTTTTCTCAAAGTGTTCTCATAAACACACTGTTGAATGGATTCAGAAGTGGTTTCATGAAAACGAGGACGAAGTCAAACACTTTGCATAGCCTCCCAGATCACCATATCCGAACATCAATGAACCCTTATGGGAAGTTCTGGAATGTAGAATGTGGACAGAATTTCCACCTCCTACATCTCTCACAGAAACTGGAGGCTTTTCCTCTCGAAAAATAGTCCAACATCACGCTAAAGACAATTCAAAACTTGTGTAACAGCATTCCAACAAAGAGAGAAGAGGACAGAAGCTGTTCTGAAGGCCAAGGACAGCCCAGCTCCTTATTAGTTAATAAATATTCATATATTGTTTGGTGTTTCCATTATTTTGCCCATCCCTTATATATGTGAAATATCTGAAGACTCAAAAGAGAATGTTGTAAAAACTATTTACTGCAGAAAGCAAATGTCCTCCCTTGCACATAACCTCAGGTGTTTCATAAAAGAAAGTTATTACAATTGTAAAACACATAGTTAAAAGGGATACATGCTAGGAATATAAAGTGAGAAATGTGACAAATGAATTCCCTGCAGAGATATGGTTTCTGACTTTACACTACTTAGTGGTAATGGAAAATAAGTGATAAGTGATTGTAAACCTGTTTTGTGTGTGCAACAGTAAGTTACTATGCAGAATGTGTGCCATCCTACATTATTGATCCATTCTCTTGTACAGTTAGAGTTGGTAATATACCTAAATGTGGCTTTCCAAGCTGTCAGAAAACACATTTTAGAAGGAGGAAAAAAGCATCCAGATACAACTGGGAGTAGTCTGCCATTTCCATCCACATCAGAGACCAATAGCATTCTGAGTCATCCTCACACCATAAAAGGACCACGCGGCATTCAGCTGAGTATGTGGTGCATGTTTGAGAGTAGTTATTTTGACCTCTAATTAATTTGAAATTTACCCTGTGACTGTCCAAGGCATTCCATTTAGCACCCAGTACACCCCCCCCCCCCCCAGCTCTGCCCCTCTCATCAGTCCACCTCATTCTGGCTGCAGAAGGCTCAAGGTTTTTTTCATGCCAAACAATCTGAATTTTAATGAGCTCCAATTAAAAGCGACACATGCACATTTCCGAAATGCTTGCATTTCCTCGCGCCGTTCTGCATATCTAGGTAACAGCAAAAAAAGAAAAAAAAACATGTCCAGCTTTTTGAAGAAGGCAGCTAATAATAAATTAGGCAGGCTCTGCCAGAGCGACGAAGCCTGTAGCAGACAATGAGGGAGGTTTATAGTTGGACGACACGTCGAAGCGTCTGTTTGCACAGCCAGGCTGCCGGTTATACAAAACAACTGCTCACCTGCAGTCAGCTAATCCCTTTTTCTGGGCTGTTCTGCACACCCATTTATTTGCTGTGTTTGTTGTTGTCGTTGTTGTCGTGTGCTTTTTTCCCTCTTTTCTCACATCCCCTGGATTTAAGCAGATTACCCTGCAAAGCCCACTCGATGGGACAGGCAGCGTGGTTCTGCAGTTTGGTAGAGATATTCACTGCCACTGGGACGTATGGCATGGGGGAGGGCATGGCTCTTACTGGCTCTTAAGAAGTTTTCGCTTGTGTTGTATTGTACGTCACTTGTAAGTCGCTTTAGATAAAAGCGTCTGCCAAATGAATAAATGAAATGTAAATATAAAGACAGCTTGGACTTTTGACTGAATCTGGAGACGAGCACACAGAACCTCAAAACAGTTATTTTTGCTTCTTCGGCTCATATACCCTGCAGTGTTACTTTCCTCTCAGCAGGGGGACAAGGTTCTCCAGATCTCATCGGACTACGCTTAACATTCCCATTCTCCTCGTGGGTGCGATGACGTGTCAATGCGGGAGCTTTGAAGTGTTAATTGAATCTCCTAGAGGGCATCTTTGTCCTCTCGAACTCTCGCTTTACCCTTCAGCCTCAGTGTTTGTCACAGACTTTTGTTACTGCCCTTGTAATGCCCGTTCTTACAGTGCGGTTTTAAAACTACACTCTCTGCCTCTGATTGTCCACAGAAACCCCAGCGTCGGATAACTGTACTCTCTCTGTGCTGCCAAAACACTGTGCACTTAATGACAGCAGAAGAAATACCTGCTATTCGCCCACACGAGCCGCACAAAGGTCAGTGTACGGTTATAATGAAGCCAGAGGCGCAGATGTGAATGGGGGAGAATACCAATTGCAGCCCCATGTTGTGTTACTTTCAGCCAACAGATGGCGACAAAGAGGCCATCATTCAAAAGCTTAATTACTCTACACAGTGCTCTCCTGTTAGCTCTCTAATTCAAGTTGACTTTCCCAATAACTGCTCTGAGTTAACTCAATCTAACACCAACTTGCTATATGAATTGGCATATCAGTCACACACAATTTGCATTCCACACTGAGCTCACAAACAGCTCATCTGTGGCACGATTATGCATCACATGCCGTCAACATTGTCCAAAGTGTTATCTGTGCCTGTGCAAGTGTGGCTGCATCATAGGACAGGCCTGGAGTGGGGTGTGGCTGGGTAATGTGAGTAGTGTTAAAGAGGAAGAAAGGGCATGGATTTGTAGTGGGATATGTGGATGGGCAGAAAATCTGTAGTTGGGTTGTGGGAACTGTGAGAGGGGAACGATGGGCGTAGCTTTGTCAAGTGACAGACGTGGGAGAGGAGGAATAGGTACAGATTGGTCATCTAACAGGTGTGGGAGGGGAAGGAGGGGCACAGCTTGGTCATGTGACAAATGATGAAGGGAAGGGATGGGCATGGCTCTATCGGGTGTCGGAGAGGATGAAAAGATGTGGCTGAGTCATGTGACATCATGGGAGGGGCTGAAGGAGGGTAGCATCGCACTCACCCAGCGTGACCTCGGCTTGCATGGGCATGGAGAGTGCGGGGTGCTTGACCTCGCAACTAAACAGGGCGTCGTTGTCCAGCTGGGGGTTGAGAGTCCAGGTGAGCATGGCCCGCACCTCGGAGGTGCCGTTCTTCAGTGGGACGAGCGTGTTGTGGAAGTAGTAGAGCGGGTCGCTGCTCTGCACCCAGCGTGGGAACTCGCGGCTCACCACCGTCTCCGGGATGGTCTCGGTGGCGGGGCTGGGCTCCAACCTGGCCGTGTAGCCGCGGGCAGGGCTCTCTGTGTACAGCCGGGCCGGCTTGCCGTCCACATCCAGGAGGGACAGAGACTTCCGCAGCTTGGTGTCGTCCAGGTCACGGCTGATCAGCGGCCTGGGGCCCCTAACCCCAGCCAAACTCCCGCCCTCACCCCCGCCCTGGCTGTAGGGGATCACCTCAATCACCTCCCCGTCCCGCTTGAAGTATACCTGAGGGAGAGAGGGAGAGAGAGAGAGAGAGAGAGAATGCAAAAGACAGTAAGGATGAGGAAGAGGATGAGAGAGGGAGGACGGAGACAGAGAGAGAAGATAAGTGACGGAGAGAGAATAAGGAAGAGACAGGAGAGGAGGAAAAACAGGAGAGAGTGAGAGTGAGAGAAGGGGATAGAGAGAGGATTAAAAGAAGCAGGGAGACAGACCCACGCGTATCCCCTCCAGTTATTTTCATTTAAAAAGCAATGTGTACGCCCCGCAGACCAGCTGCTTGTGTAGCAGCATCCTGCTCTTAATGTTCTGATGATAATTTATTCGTATATTTAGCCGGGTTCAAATTTAACCCTCAGCCTGTTTAAAAACCGTCGGACATTTTTAATTCAATTTTCGCGAGATCGCGGCTTCATTACATTTCACAGTACATTTAGCTCAGCGTTTACGACTTTCATTTTCCACAGAGCCAGTTGTGTGGATTATTCAAGCATACTCTGCTCTCTACACCCCCTCTGGGAGAATTGCTCCTCTTGGTAAATAACGCAATAACTGTACACAAGTGGGATTTAGACCTGTTCCTCTTCAGGGTCTTGTTTCAATAATAACTAATAATAACTTCACAGCTATAGATATTGAGGTGGTAATGCATCAGTGCTCTAATGACATGTGGCACCGAGACTGGGGAGCTGCAAGGTGCTCCAGGATGTTCTGACTCAGGAAGACCCTCTATGCTGTAGCAGGAGGGTCAGTGTTCTTTTACTGCAACAATTAAGAGTAATGTATTTTACTCCTCAAAGGTGAATAGGTACACTCCAGCGCAGGAACGGTGCTGGTGTATCGTAGTAAGCATGTCGTTTTTCAGCTTCAGAGATCTCTCCCTACATTTTCTTCATCCAAATGCTGTACTTTTTGTTATTGAATTTAAATCCACTCAGAAGACTATCTCCTCTAGTATTGACTAGTTTATGATTGGATTATGCAAGCACTACTTTCCCTCTGGGCAGTACGATCACCCTGATCGGAAAACAACTTGCTGCATGGCTATACATCTCTGACCCTTTGCTTCATATTTCTGACCCTTTGCTATTTACTTACAGTTGTTTGATGCTTATTTGCATTTCACCATTAACGATTCCTTCAAATTCCTTTAAACTTCAAAACAGATTTTTACATATTCATATGTTTTGCCTAAACAACAGCATCTCTTCAGTTATCCACAGCACGTATTCATGTTTGTTTTCTCTCTTTGTCTCTTTCTTACTGCCTCGAACAGGAGCAGCCCCATGCTGTTGCTAGCCTGTGACAGTGCTCTGGTGTATTAAGTGGAAGGTGGGCTGAACAGAGACAGGCTTTGTAGACAGACTGCACAAACTTCAAGTGAAAGGCGCACTTTCGCTTCAGCTCCCTGGTGACTTATTTAAATGTCATGGAGAAAAGGAAGCCCTTTCCTGTCAAAAATCCGCTCATGACTAACACACCCAGGTGAGGCATGGAATATGAGGACACGGACTTAAAGCCCGTCCTGTGTCTATGACACGTGAACACAATGAGAAATGGTGATCTAATTCATCTGCAATTGCTGTCCTCTTTAAGAGTCTCCCATATGATTCTTAAGGTGGAACCGAGTTTTCTGACAACAGAGACTCTCTTCGCATTCCAAAAACGCACCAGGTAAAGTTATGAATGGAGAGTGGCGTCGCTATGTTTTCAGTGAACACATCTCCGCTGTTCATAGTGAGAAATAGCCGCGTTTTCATCCCCGTCAGGCACATTGACGCAATACACAGGAGATGGCGCTCATGTTTTGTTTACTTCTGACCAGAAGGTGGAGCTCTAGATCCTCTTCAGCATCTGGTCATCACCTTACACAAGGTGAAAGTCATCTGGTTTGACAATGTGTCTATGCACATAGCTTATATTCTTTAGTCGATTACCTTTCAAGGTTACCAATATAAACTACTGTTGCGATTTCACACGGATGTTGAGCTTTTTGTTAAAGGAGCATAGATCGAGGATCTGTTAAAAATCTTCCCTTCTGAATGTCATACTTGAATGGGAGCACAAGCCCTGGATTCGTTGCTTATATTGACTGAATCACTTGCTTATAAAGCCGCAAGGATCCATTTCTACATTACTACTAATGAAGGACTTCCTTTTTTCATTTTAGTTTATCCTTGGTTTTGGCGGTAGGACAACAGTGAGAGCCCCTTTGCTGGTCTGACTGCATTCAGGATTTTGCATTATGCACAAAACTGTCACATATCTGCCTTCATACAGCAGAAAGACAACGCTAAAATAAGTTAGTTATGTCATATGATACCTAAGGCTGTTCTCTTAAAAATATCAGTACGTTACAATTATTGTTTAACATGCATATCTCATTTGACCTTGAAATGCATTTAAAATTTTAAGGAAAATTCAATGAGTAATTCAGAGCCCCAAGGAAAGCGTTTAGCAGGACACACACCACGCCACAGCCACTTGCAAGACAGACTCATAAATGCAAGGTACGTCCAACCAATCACTTTCACTTGGTTTTATTTTCTCACTAACCCACCCTACGTGCCTTCTCTTAAATAGATTTCAAATCAAACCTACCCTTTTTGAAGAGATTTGACAATCCTGTCAGAAGCAATGAACGTGTTAGAAAGAAGCAGTAATTGAATATCTATTTTTGCAGTGGGACATCATTTTCCTTTTATTGGCTTTATTATTGTGTGTGGCGTGGTGTCTTATTGCTAATGGGTAATCACATTATTCAGGACAGGCCATTGTTCCCCTTTCAGTCAGATAATGGATTGCTGAACCCAATTACATTTTTTTTTTCCAAGAAATTACGGTTCACTCGAAATTGCTCCAAACCCCATACTTTACGTTTTAATTCGAGAGTTAGAGGTTTACTGTGGGTGATTCGAAATAATGCCCTCATTATACTTTCAGGAACCGTTCAGGTGAGCCCGAACAATCAAACGTGAGCTGCTGTCGATGCAATAGACACGCAAATGTGTAATTCTTTCCATGTGCCAAATCATTTCGTTTTGCCAACTTTGTAACTTAAGAATGATATTTGTACTTTGCCGGAGGAAAACTACTACCAAAAGCCCCCCCACCCCCAAGGCTTCCCTAATGCCAGTCTTTTCTTGTGAACTCAAGACGTTGTTCGGAGGCTCTCTGCCCGCAGAAAGGCACTCTTGAGGTGTCAGCACAGACTACGCCTTCGTTGACATTCACATGGCAACCTCGTTGCAGTGCTCTGCTGTTCTCATATCTATTTATATAGGACATCCTTAGTGAACGCAAGGGTTCATCTGACAAGGCGTAAGACAGATGTCATATAGGCAACCATAACATACACAGGTGTACATGTATATGGGGGCTGCGTCAAAATCAGACAGCAGACTTTTAGTTAAATAAAGGGAAAGAACAGTGTGGTTAGTCGCTTGAACCTGACTTCCACCCCGAAGGAGCTACGTCTCGTTCATCCCCCGAAGGAGTCACGAGAGAGAGAGAGAGAGAGCGTAAGCTGCTATGTGTTTGTACACCCATTATGAGGTCCGTTTTCTTGTCTGCGCTGCTCTCTGCGAGAAATAAGGTTTATTGCCAGATAAACGGTCGTTGTTTTCTGACAACAGCTTTGTCGGGGCGCCCTCGTTTTCTTAATGCTTTATGAGACCCAGAGTGTCTTGCGTTCTCCAATAAGCAAAACAAGTCCCAGTTGGTTATCATTTTAGAGCGCTGAAAAGTCGAGCGCTCCCGGCAAGAGGTAAGTGATATGGCCCTGTAATGTAAGAGAAGCTCCACAATCAACATTAGCTTTGCACCTCTGCCTTGGGCCAGTCAGACTCACTGAGCTCTCACAGTGCTACGAGTCTCATAACGCGCGATTTTCTGGCAAGTCATTGTTACCGGCTCAGAGATGCCTGCAATTGATCTCCACAGATTTTGAGGTGAAATAACAGTACAAAAGGACTTCTCACTGACTGTTGTTTTACTCCGTGCCTTTGATGTGGGGGCATATGGTTCGCACTCTCCAAGAAGGACCCAGTGAGTCTGCAGTCCACAAAGTGTAGACATTAAATTTCAAAACTAATCGACGCGTTGTTACTGTTACGCAGAAATGTAATTTCAGCTAATACAGTTTGCTTAAATAAATAGGATTTTAATTTAACATTTGTTATTATAATTGTATTGTCTTTTTGCAATAAAAATGGCAAGCTACCTCCTCTGAATCATAGCAAAACTCTAGTTTGTTCCCTTAATCCTGGAGTTAAAATATTAATCAAAATTTTATACGTGTCCTGTTAAGGCTTTAACTTTTAGTGCTGGTTTATAGAGCCCTTTATCAACACCGTGTTAGTCTGCAGAAGATTTCTTTTTCAAGGGCTGAGATTGCTTGATGATACTTTGGACGAAACAAATCGATCCTTGCCTATTTTTACATTGCCTTACGGTAAAACATTATTGATCAAATGCTAGAGCAAGGTGCTCGAAATGAAAATGGGTTTTTAACAACAATTTCTGGGGAATGGCAAATTGGGAGATACAAGTAGCTCTTTTGGAAACTATTTTTGCCAGCATGTTTTATAGCTCATGTCAAATTACCCAACTCAAATCACATTCAGCGTTTAACACCCGCAAAATAGAGCATAGCCATCCAAAAGGAACAATCAGAAGTGTGGGGACTTCCCAGAGGAACTCAGGCCTATGGCTTCAGGGACATACCGACATGATGCCCGATCAAAACCTCTCAGTGATGGCAGCTTTCCATTACATGAGAACTATTTCTGTTTTAAAAAAAAATATCAGAGAGAGAGAGAGGGAAAAGACGTCTGCTTTTAGACACAGTGTCAAGCTGAATTCTTCAATACCTTGCTGCAAGCCTCCAGCACTCATTATTGTGCATATAGCATACTCAGCAGGGTCCTGTAGACGATTTGGCCTATTACAAGGTCTTGCTGACAGACTGGGTAGAAGAGATCATTTCAACCCAGCATTTCCCCTCAAGTTTGTGTCTCTGAAGGGAAAGCCAGTGGGGTTGGCTGTAATAATCCACGACTGCCCCGGGGCTGCCTGCCTGCAGACGGCTCTGTCTGGGTGGAGGCTGCAAGCTTCATTAAATGTAATAAGGAGGGGCTCAAGCCTGCAATGGAAGCCGGGGACCCAAGAGGGGCCCTTATGCAACAGTCGGCGATTGCGACGGTAATTGCGGCTTGCCAGACAATCGATGCAGCGACGCCTGGCAGCGGTCACTGGAGTTTACCAAAGGAGGGGAGGTGGGGTGGAGGAAATCGTTTTTCACCTCGGACGTTCCTCTCTCTGGGTGCTTAATCGTTTGAGACGGAGCGCAGGAAGATACGGAACACATAACGATACGCCCACAGATAGCGATTAATGACCCTACAGGGAATAAAAATGGCCTGTGGAGCACAGACAGTGACCCCCACACTTTACCCCGCTACAACAATTCTGCTTATGTAAGATGGATACAGAGAACAGCATAGTGAAGGATGCAAGTTTTATGAGTTAGAAATCTGGATATTTTGAGACACTACAACTGACCCATGTGAATTGTGTAGATCTAAAGCCAAATTGTGAGGCAGTCCGGGAGACAAGAGCGTACTGCATTTGAGTAGTAAAGTGGTTTGAGTAGTTTCACACACACACACACACACACACACACACAATAATAATAATTCTAGTAACCTGATCTCTGGTATCATCTGTGCACTTGTTCTTTGGTACTTGATTACAGTTTGACATCACAGTTTTTCTCAAGACAGATGAGTCCATTTCGGTGCCTATTGCTACAATGTTAGAGTGACCACCATGCTTGAAAAGTTCATACAGGCTTATTCAGATATTCAAAGAGACAATGACCTCCACGAAAGAGGAGGTAAAGGTCTGCAGAGCACTGTGAAACAGCACTGTAAGTTTAATCTGTATCCATTGAAGGCTAATGCTTCACAGGGTGCTGACTGTTTCTTTGTCTTCTTCTGTGTTTTCTTGTAAAAAAAATATCTGGCTTTATACCAAGGGAACATGTGCATTCCTGATTTTTGACTAAATTCTGAATACATTCAAACATTATTTTGTGTCTCGTGAAACCCTTTTTTCTGGGAAACACCATCTGAACACCAGTCGGAAGCAAAGCTTTGTCTTGGCTGTTACAATAGATGTGATGTAAACCTTGACCGACATGCTTTAAGACACACCTGTTCATGAAACATGAAAAAAGGTACCATTTCTAGAAACAACTTCATCTTCATGGCCCTCAGATGTAAAACTAATTATTGAGCTGAATTAATTTTGCAATTGTGCAATAATTATGAAGGTCAAAGCAAAGTCATTGTATATGGTTGCATACTTTATTCATGAATGCTGTTAAATAGGTTTTGTTAAAAAATTAATAATTGCCTTTTTACAAGTCTTTCGTTAAAATACCTTAACTGTTTTCACTCTAAACTTAATTAATTTCCAATTTATGAGTTACTGCATAATGTTTTACTTGCACTGCTTTATTTAGCTCTAGACAATAAATACAACAAATCTAAATAAATTTGCTTAATTTCTGTGTGTATATTATATGCAAATAAAGTCAGTTTAAATAGTTAAATAATTTTCTCTTATTACAGCATCATTACGCTGTTCAGTGATCTTGATTCTGCCAACTGGTTCTGATCATTTTAAGGTGAAACTCACACAATAACCATGTGACCTCTGTTCAGATCAGTTGACATCAGCGCATTGAAAAAAAGAATAAAATAATCATATGGATATTATTTTTTGGTTATATTATGGAATAAAATGTGATTTTTGTCTCACCACTGGGGCCGGCTTTCCTCCAGAGACGATGCACATCAGGGTGAAATTCTGGGCCCGATACCGGCTGAATGGTGCTGGAGTGTCTGCTGCAACCACAGAAATGGACAGAGGGGGCGCTGTGGAGTAAAGAGGACAGATCAGCGGGAATGTCTTTAGACCTGAACAGCAATATCAGCATATGTCTTCTTTTGAATGTTTAAAACTGTTTTTCATTCATACAAACCATACACCCATACAGACTAAAAAGAGCTTTGCGAGTAATTTTAAAAAATCATTCCTTTTTCTTTAATAACAAGGGCTTTAAGACTGAAAAAAACAGTTCAATTAGTCATGTCTCATGTCTCTTTAAGTTTCTGGGTTGCTCTAGTTTGAACAGTTTATCTATATCGTACACTCTTCTTATGACTTACAGAGCATTTCATCTTCAAAGAAAGCGAACGGGATTTTGAACGGAAGGGATTTGGGAGCACATCAGCTCCAAATGATTTGTCAGGGCGAAGGATGCCCGTTTTCAAACGGCCGTTTTGGAGGCTGGAGACACAGTCTCTGCTGAGAGACAGGCTAATGAATTGTGAAAGGATCTACAGCAGCGAGCCAGATCGCTGGGGGCAGCCGGAAAGGCCACGGCCGTCAGCCCTCTGACCTACATATTTATTTGTGGGCGAACAGAAATTCCCACAGAACCGCTGACATCATTATTGCAATCCCTCATGTGTGGTTATGGCGTCCTTTAATAATGCAGCGCTTCACATCGTTCACTCAATCATACAACAGAGCCAATTTGGCAACATGATGTGTTTGAAGTCCCCTGGGGTGGGTTAAAGACAAAGCGTGCATGCCCGATCCCCCTCCACTTCCCCACTCATCATCCATGGTCCAGCACTACATCACTGGGGAAACGCAGATGCAAGTTGTCTGCCTGCGCTCCTGCCTCCAATGGTTAAGCACAAGGACCGGGATAACTTCAATAGCTGGCCAGGAGTCAAGCAGGTGCCATGGAAGGACAGGGAAACGGACGCTTTAGCGTGAGTATGTGTGGATCTGGAGTGTTCAAAGACCACTGCCTTTTAATCTAAGCTATCACTCTTTATGAGACAGCCCTCTTTCACTGGAAGTGGACACAAACAGCAAAATACCAATTAGCAAAAATTCACAAAAAGTTTCTTCTGGGCCAATAAAAATGTGATGGTAATGCATTTCATAAATCTGTCTGCCGGTGCTGAACTGAAAGGCCAATATTACTTTATTACTCCACCATGCCCCACTGCCAAAGATGGTACTTTTAATGTTTCCTGATTTTCTGTTGATGTGATCTTTGTAGGCAGCACAAAATACACTGAGCACCAGCTACATTAGAATACCATTACAAATTAAATTCCCCTGAGTCCACCTTTACGACAGTACCCGTGGAGCAGAAGTCAAACATTTGACTCTAAAAACATCCATTTGACTATGAAGAATGCCTCCTTCTGATGACAGCTGCCACCTTCCTACCAGAGCCTTTCCATTACTTCCTCACAATAAATATTACATGTCACATTCTCTCTAAACTACATAAGAATGAACTGTTTTCTAAAATGAAACTCTCAAAATTACTGTTTTCTAGCTTTGGAAGTACAGTAGCAGATACATATTTATTTGTCATATGCTGATGGCAATTTGCCATCTTACAAGTGAAAAGGATTTCAGTCTACCTGCTATTGCATACAACTATATGCATACATTTGTGCTTGTGTTTAGTACTATTTGAAAAATAGGGGTGGGTATAGGACTTATTGTAACTTTTACACTCACAGCTTTACTTTTACTGTACTGCATTAATTATGCTATTTAGTAAAGATTTTGTCTATACCACAGAGAGTGTATTGGTACAAAAAAAACCCACATTGGCTACTTAATTTATTGACTAAGTGATCATCTGGAAACCAGTTAGGAAAATAAGATTATTATCACTCTGGAATGTAATTTTAATATCTAAATTCATTTGCCATCAAAATAATGAGCATTCCAGCAGGAGGGGTTGTTTCTTGTTCTGTTGATTGTTTATTGAGGGTTTGGTACAGTGCGGTACAGCGATTGAATACCCGTCAGCCTGGTGTGCTGCAAACGGAAACACACAAAACTGAGGGTACAGCCACATGCTGTGACTGAGTGATCCTGTTAATAACATATCGGCGTTTTCATAAAGCCATCGACTGGAAAAATGCATGTCACTCACTTTGATGAACAGAGATATTGATGAGTTTTCACAGCGGCAGTGGTTAGTCACGTTAACCAGTTTAATTATAGTGATATAATAGCCCTTTTTCTATAAATAATATGCTATTAATGTGTAAATAAGCTTTATTACACAGCCATGCCAGTCTTTTCCTTAGGAAAGGTAATCAGACCAGGTAATCTATCAGAAAGCAATGGGTAGTTAGCACAAAAGCTCTTTGAGAAATACAATTACACTTAAAGACCTTGCCAGGAAGAGTGCTTGAGAGAAGCTACAAATTGCCTACAGCTAGTGTTTGTATTTGAAACAGACCTCTGGCTGTCACAGGACTAAATGTATCTAACTCAATGAAACAGACTCAGCCACATACAAAAATATCTCATAAACTAAGTCTATTTATCACACTGTAAAGCCCTTTTCTTTTCTCCTCAGTAGGGAAAAACTGGTAACCACTACAAAATGAGGAATAATCTGTCCAACAGCAAAGACTAATTTTTTTCTTTTTTTTTCATGTTTTCTGGCACTGTCACGTGACCTGCTCTCCACTGTGTTGGTGCTCTCATAGAACTTTGCCATCAGACTCAGACAATATCAGAGAATGTGTTTATGCAGATGTAAATGCATTCATATTAGACTGAAGCCCCTCAAGTGTCTGTAGTACCAAAATGCTTTGTTTAACCAGCCACAGCTGAATCAATATATCCATGTCAAGAGGTTCCATGAATGCAAACAATGGTTAAAATAAACGTTCCAATGTTCTAAAGTGCCTCAGAATATGAGTGTGTAATTTTATAGCCATTTACTTCTTAATCTCCCATCTGAGACTGATAATTACAGACTTTTGGGGAAAAAAGTGTTTCATTTAGGGAATTGGAAAAAAAAAAAACATACATATTGTTAAGCCTTGATGTAAATTTTAAAATTAATATAAAAAAACAAGACCAACAACACCCAGAAAGACTTTTTCCAGTACAAAAACATATTATTTAATCCATTTTAGAATTAAAATTGCACATATTTTGAAATGTGATAGCATATTTATCATCCTCTCAAGTCTAATTGGAATTCTGAGGTGCCTGGCATCTTTTGTTTGACATTCTGTGTTGGTAGTGAATCATCAAGTCCTGTTCCACAGATGACTAATTTCTAACAACCTTCGATCTCACCCTGTTGAAGACATATTTCTTCAAAAACCATGCTTCCCCTCTTAAATAGCTGATCAAGTGCTATTGTAACTGCTTCCTTCCTTCATTATTACATACCACACCTCAATCTCTTAATGAAAATGTCACAGTAATGTTTGTTAAGCACTCTAGAAACACAGCTATGACTATTTACCATGAAGAATATCCGTTCTCCTGATTCATCAGCTCCCCCGATACCTTTAAGATGGCAAATGTTGCTTTTTCTGGTATTACCTCTGTTCTTGTAAGAACCTGTACTTCTAAGGCGAATAATAAGTAATCACTTTCACAGCTTCCGTATGAAATGCACAGTGCCATAAAAAAACATCCATTGTAAATGAGAGAAAACATAAGATCAACAGTGACTGCATTTATTTATTTATTTTTTCCTCATGTTTGAGGAAAGGCGCTATTCATATCCAAGAAACATTTTCTGTTTCTTGGTTATGAATTAACTGATCACTACAGGAACAAAGTGACTTTTTCACTGAATCTACAAGTCTTTTTATTTTAATAGGGTGGCTACGAAGCCATAATTGATTTTTTAAAATTGAATAGCGCTTCCCCTCAAGACGACTTGGCAGTTTTGACTGAATTATTGGGTCAGTGTTTTTTTTCCAGTAACTGTATTGCCTGTTATTTGTCAGTGTACTTCAGTTAGTTTCAAAAGATATTAATGAGCTCAAAAGAGGCTCTTAAATATATAAAATGATGCTTCTACAGTATTAGAATTCTCTGTGTCCTGTGGCCAATGAAACATTGAGCTATTATATATTGGATAATCATTACCTTGACATATGATAAAGTAATGGTTTTTCAATCATGAATTATGCACTCTATCACAGCTTGAGAAAGTATCTTAATACTGAGGACTCAGGTAACGTATGCCTCATCAAAAAGAACTGAATGGGAAATCAGCATTCAGTTCTTTTAAAAAAGCAGCTGCCACAAAATGTTCTAGATTAAAGTAATAAATACTTTTTCACCAGCTCCTAGTTCTTAGGAAACCAGGGAGAAACATCTTTTCACTTTGAAACAACATCAATGCATTCAATAGTTTAAGGCTCATCAGAAGATTTCCACAACAAAGCAAAGAAACTTCAGATCAAGAATTAGTAAGAAGCAGGAGAAAACTCTTTTGCGCAGCATTTGAGATATGGCATATGAATTCAAAAGGCACTCATTCACAGTAAAGTAATTCTCTTTTGCTTAACCGATTCACAAATTAGTTGATTTGGTCTTTATGCAACTACAAACCAAGGTAGTATATTTGGTGTTCAGGCAAACTGATCTAATATGTCTACAGATGAGAACTGCAGAAAGGACAAAATACGCATGACAAGAGTGAAGGAGATATAAAACTGCATTTTCTACAGTGCTAATGACCTGAATGATGAATATTGTTTGCAAACTCACACAGATATAACACAAATAGTTGGAGGGCCTTGAAAAGTCTTCAAATGAGTCACTAATGATTTCAGATATTTTTATTTATGCAGCCCTCTCCTTCTGGAAGTATGTGTGTGTGTGGTTGTCTGTATCTGCATGTGTGGGGGGCTTTACACCAAGAAAAGAAAGGAAAATATCATAGTTGGATGAACATCCAGTATTGGCAACTTTCTGGTAACGACCGGAGCTTTGTTGGGCGTGGCCTTAGAGAGAAACACACTCATTCAACTAATGCTACGAGCGTCTTGCATGGTTAAGAGCAAAATGTCATGCATTTCATCAGTTAATGTTCAGTCCGTTGTCCACCTCACAAAGCAATTCACACCAATAACTCTCCCCTTTTCCCATGACGCTACAGCCTCAAGCATCATTACCCTGCTGTCTTTAAAGTAACTGCAAATGGGATTTTCCAAATGTCTGAGATGCAGAATCATTTATAAGGGATCCAGAAAGACAGATGTTTGGTGCACAAAATAAAAGGGCCTAGTGTTCACCAGAGATGGAGACGAAGCAGAAGTTCTCTGCTTCCTTGGTTCAACTTCCCTCCTCTAATATATGGCTGGTTTCTGTCTGTCCTTAAACTGTCCTTTAACCGGGTAAGGAGAGAGGAACTCAAATTAGCTTGGATTCTGCTGCTTTTCTTAGAAAACTAATTTACTGATAACGATGAAATATTCCAATTTTTGCTTTTTAATTTTAAGGTTATTTCACATCTATTCTTTCTTTTTGGGGGGGATGAGTTCCTAAAATGTAAATTTGGCTGTAAATGTAATGTTTTGACTCAACTTGTGAACTTTGCTTATTTGTATATTTGTTGTTGTAATTCAAAATGTAACAACCGATGCCATTTCAAGGAGAAATCACCTTTTGTCACAAACAAAGTTTTGATCTCTGATGTTATAAGTGGTTTAGAATGGCTGTGTGGACTACAAACATCCTCAAAACGTCTAACTGTCCAAGGAAAAGTACCAACATTCAAAAGTTCTTTCAAGTTTACATTCATCAAATAAAAAAATAAGAAGCAAAATTAACTAAAAAGAAGCAAGAAAATTGATAGTGCCAAAACTGCAGTGGTGACAGCCCAGAGAGAGAACAGCGAGAGAGGCACAATTCATAATGCAGAATGACACCGTGAATTTTCATAAAAGAAACTGATTTTCTCCATTCATGTGTTTTTCGGCCAAATAGAGACCGCAGCACTGAGCTGAAAATATAATTTCAGTGCAAAGGTGATGAAATATGCCTCTCTTTCCTTCTCCCAGACAAAGCAAAATGCAATAAGACAAGCATTGAAAATGGCTTTAGGGTCTATCGGCATGACAGTCAGCTGCGGAGTTATTGTGTGTGCGTGTATGCTGCACATGGCTATGACTACAGTGACATAGAACTTACGGAAGAGCATCAACATCAGTCCACATTCTTCCAGTAGGACTGACACTGTTGATCAAGAAGAGGCACTACAGCTTGCTGTGGCTCTCCCAGCAATTCAAAGCTGCCTTGGCAAAACAGCTGAGAGATTTCACCATGCTAGTCAGCTCCTTTGTAAAAACTTGTCACATCAGACTGACCATTGAAATCATTGACTACCAAGCTTGCACTCCATTATTTAACTCACAGACTGTATTCTTCTCCTTAGGGCTTTGGCTTTTTCTGTCGTTTTTTTTTTTTTTTTGTAAAGAATCTCAAAAGCGAACTTTTTAACAGCCAGCGGAGGGACTGAGTAAAACCCTCTTTTGAGTGGAAAGATAGCTTCCTAAACTTAAGCTCCCAGCAAAATCTTCCCATACCGCAATGTGCCTGCTCACATAAGATAGGCTGAGGAATACATGACGGCAGTTGGATGGTGCGGTCGGTGTCCGTCTCTCTGCTCTCTCTGCATGTTGGGTAGAAACTGAATTGAGGCTTGGAGCCGTCACAGCTCTAAGATGGTGAGCGGGGGAATTAAAAAAGGATTTTATGGGAGTGAGGGAACGAACTGTAATCCGAGGGAAAAAAAATATGACAGATGGGTGCCTGCTGCCCAGCGTAGTTTCTGTAACACCATGGCTGGCACCCTCACCTTTAAATGTGGCACTTATTCTCCGGGGGGCCTGGGTACAATCTGCTACAGTTTGGCCTCCCCCCTTCTTTGCGGTCGACTGGGTAATTTACCGAGCTGGTACGTGCCAGTGTCCATATGGCTCCCTGGGGCTAGGGCTTCACACAAAAATGAGTTGATCAATGTGAAAAGAGGCACGATACATAGGCATTTTTTTATGGCATCTATTTTACTGACCGAGAGAAAATGGGGCCATAAAGTTATACGAGGCCAGAGAGGGCCAGGGGAGGCTGCAAAGAATCCATCATCTCGTTGGCCTCTCCGTGCAGCAGCAGCAGCAAGAGATTGGCCCCCTCTCCCAGCTTCCGTGGGCAGTCCACGTTACTGACACAGAAAAATGCAAGAGTGCCACTCGGCTTCGGGGCCCAAAAAATGCCAGCGCATTTTACAAAACGCCAGAACAGGTGAGCGCAGAGGGCAAGGAACAATGATGCATAATCAGAATGAGCTATTTTTATGTGTCAAGAGACAGCCTGTCCACCACTGCCTAAGTGTCACCGCCCCGCATTGAGTGAACATACACAGCTTCAGAGAGCTGGCCGATTTGACACCATAAAGAGCCAGGTGCACTTCAAAATGATACATCTGCAGCAGGTAAAGGGCTCAATTGCAAACTGATGCAAATTTCTGAAATTGCAATGCTTAACATCGTTTTTGCAAAGTGGTTCGAAATGGGAAGGGTTAGAATTGTGTCACCCTGACAGAATTTGACCAATACCAATATTCGGTGGCCACTGCACACAGGATATATGGTGTCAATCCAAACGGAGACATTGAACAAGACATGTAACATTTCACACTTCCCTCCTCTGATGGAATGCTGGAAAAAATGAAAATAAACGTGATTCAAAGTTTATTTCAAACTCACTCACCACAATTTATTGGTACACACTGCATTCAGTGAGCTAAAGCACACTTTAAGATAATGGGATTTATGTGAGCTGAGAAATTGAAAGTGTGGATGTGACGCCAACACCTGCCTGCTATCATGATAAAAACATATGAAAACATGTTGTAATATTACATTATTACAATATATTTTAATATACAATTATATGCCTGTTATCATAAAACACAGGGAGTGTTGATGAATCAAAAAATAAATCTGTACAGAATCGTATGTTTTTTATGTTTTTGTTAATTACTTCTGTCAAACCATTAAATAACGAGAAGAATAATGATGAGAATCCCTGGTCATAAGGAGAAAGGACTTCTAGAGTGCAAATATCAGGAGACTTCCTGTAGGTTCGACTTTCCAAGTGTGTGTGTGTGTGTGTGTGTGCGCGCGGGGGTGTGTGTGTGTGCCTGTGTGTGCGTATGTATATATGTTGGGGGTAGTTACATTTTTTGTAATAGTAATTTTTTTTGACTTTCTTTCAGTATTGTTGTGGCTGATCGATGCTGTTGTAGCTGGTGTCTGGATGTGCTGTGTCTTTGGCCTGTGTGGAACTGTCTCTCTCCTTTTTCTTCTGCTGTATTCTCACTGGCCATGTTTAGGTGTACTGAGCCTGTAATGTGTTGACTCATCACTGTTCAATATGATCGTTCACATTCCTTTCATTGTCCACAGGTGTACTGGAGACCTTTGCGTGCCATGGATTGGCAATTCGCTGTTCTGCGTATACACGCCAGGCAATGGGCTTTATTCCTGACTTCTCTTGCCAAGTCTTTATTACTGCTACAGTACAGTAGTCAAGGCTTTCCCTATTTGGAAGGATTTCTACACAGCATCCCCTGTGAATGGCGAAGATCTCCTGTACCTGATGCTCCGATCCCCCCCAGCAGAGTCAGAGGTCAGCTGCCCTTTGCCCTGCCCTGTTTACATTAGTGAGTGTGGAAGCTGTCTTATTAGAATAAACATACACGAAACATGACCTCCCTTTATGCCCCAGAGGAAGCAATTTTAATAATTCAATCTGCACACTGCCTATTCACCGGTCTCCTCTCCCTATGGAAAAAAACAAAAAACATCAGTTTCATAATTATGTTTATGCTTTGGTTATGCCAGAAGGAGGTCCATTTCTTTCTTTTAAAATTAGTTTCAGTTAGAAATTTACAAAGGATTTTTACTTAACTTAATGCCTACAGTGGATGGTTACTGTTTCCAGTAAAGCACAGAATCACATGGAAATGAAAGCTATAGCAGCCATTAATAATAATTATGAGGTAAAGCCCAAGGTTATAAACTCCTATAAAAATATTCACTGTAAGATGATTAAACACAGGATCACAGAGGATTTCAATGTATTTATGCAAATAATCTTTTTCTTTGCTTAAAACAAATATTGACTTTCATCAGAATAATTTTGCATTTTGCATCTCTGGTAATGATGAATTATTACTTGCCAACTGATATAATTATTTAAAACTACAGTCACTGCATATTCCATCAATTTTGTATTAAAGTTTTGAGAGTAACTGCAAATAGTTTTAAATCAATTAAATTATGGCCACAAGTTGCTTCATCTGCAACAGATGCAACTAGATGTGTTATGCATCATACATTATTTATTTGCCTAGCAGACAGTTATTCAAGGTAGCATGCAGAACATATTTACACATTAATCATTCATATAGCTGCATATTGACTGAAACAAGCTAGCCTAACCACCTTGTTCCAAGGCACAGTATAGGTGTCACAGCAGAGATTTGACCTTGCAACCTTTTAGCCCCCCAGTAAACCAGGCACAGTAGTCCAAGAATAACTGCCTTTTCTTGCTGTTTTCCTTGCTATCTCAAAATGGTTCCATTATGAAAACCAAGGCTCTATTACTTAATATTTTCAAAGATCACACATTATATTACAATATTTTTCAAACCGTGCATCTGAAAGAGGCACTCCTACCAATAACACCTCAGCTTTAGCAATGCACTCATCAGGGCCTGGATGCAGCATAACTGATCACAGTGGCCCAAGTGCTCATTTTATTATGTTGTTGTTCTCACTTTCACCTTTGGTCTAGATGCCTCCATCTGTATCTTACATGGTTCCCACTGCCAAGCAGAAACCTGGACAACCTGTTCTGCTCATCCCAGGTGCAGCTGCATGGTCAAGCAAGAGCACCAGGGACTCACTGAACCCTTTACAGACCCTTTCCAGTCGTGAAGGACATCTCTGCCATAGTCGGAGAGCATTCTTTAAAAGAAATCTACAACAATTCTTCAAAATCCCTCAGCTGCTGTACGGAATCTTGTTTCCATTTGTATATGGTTGGATATAATACCACTCTCCTGACTGGATTTTAGTGCTAGGGTGTAGAAAAATTTTCCTTTCCCTTTCCCTGGTGTCCACAGTCAACTGTGCTGTATTCCTGTGCAGTAGGGCCTGGACACAACTCTGATAATGTTTGTATAATAAGGAACTTCAAAGACTTTTGATCACCGACTATCTACCAGCCACACACACAAGAATCCTTTAACCGCTTATGGCTATGCCTGAGGACATTTTAATAATGCAAATGTGTTTTGATACTGTCAGACTCATTGTCACCGTTAATACTTGTTGATACTGCTAAATATCCTGTTAAAATGGCAAATAGTGAAAATGATTATTACAGGGAAAAATGTTTAAAATTATAGAGCAATCCTCTTCCTTTCCCTCTTCCCCTTCTAATAATCATGTCATTCAGTAGACACCCATATCAACCAGGACTAACAACCTGTGAATAACAGAGAGAAGACAATATTAAAAAATCTAGAATAAAATTTTGATTTAAAGAAAAGCTCAGGAATTTATTATGACACATGCCAAACATTATGACCAGCAAGGAGTTCAGGACAATTCTTGTTATTGCTAATTAAGATGAAGTTGAGTAAAATCTTCCTAAATTAGCAAGTTAACAAAAATAAAAACATATGGCTCACTGGAGGATGACCATATGGGTCATGTGAATTGAAGGAATTAGAGACGTGTGAATAATAATAAAGTATAGAGATCCAAAGACACATAAAAGTCTATCTTTAGAAGAAAGTTCTAAAAAATTAGCAGGAGAGTACACAGGCAGGCAGGCAGTTCATTCCACTAATGATGAGGAAAACAAGACATCACGTCTCAGAAACAGCAGACAGAGGAAGTGCAAGACCCAGTGAGTCAGTCAATCAAGATCATGGAAGATAAGAGAGAGACTAGGATGAAATGACTGAACAGAAGTAAAGGCAAGCGGGACCCTTAACACAGTGGTCAGCAAGAACAAAGACCGCAAGGCCAAAGACAGAGGCTGAAGAGAACTCGTGAAGGGGTTACTGAAGTGAGTGGTACGAGAGAAGCAGGTAAGACAGAGGACAAGTGAATATCTACTTAATATTTACTTATAGAATATCTACATCTACTACAATGAGAAGAATGGTATATTAGAGGAAGCGGTTAAAGTGTCTCAAAGAAGAGAGATATTGAGAGAGGGAGGCGGAGAAGCCCAGGGGGACTCCGAAGTAAACAGCTAAGGAGGAGAAAGAGAGTCACTCCAGCAGGAAGGAGAGGTCAACAGAAAGAAACCAATCAATAAGATGCAGCCTCATGTTTGTCCACGGAGAATAAGGAAAAGGCAGTCTGGCTAAGGAACAGTGAATATTATAATGCATGACATGTGGGAATGACAACTGGTTTGAAGATTCCTACCTCCAGCTTGGTCTGACACTGCTCATTCAACTTGAATGGACACTTCTGTTCTTTTGTGCTGGAAGTCGCTCTGGATAAGAGCACCTGTTAAATGAATGTAATGTAATGCAGTGCAACTTTAACCAACTGTGTTATCCAATATGCAAGAGTCCACAGTGAAACAGACTGATGTGGGGTTCCCAGGTACCTCATTGCTCAAGATGTTTGATTTGAGCGCAGGCTGAGCCTTACGGCACAGGTTGGAGCCTAGATGTGTAATTGGCAAACGATAACCAGGAGCCTACAGAGGTGGGATTTTGCTGGTGTAGGGATGGGTATGTTGACAAGGGTTGCTTGTTTCGCCACTCTGTGGGAGTTGTATGAGGTAGAAAGATAGAGAGGCCAGCTGAGAGTGTGGAGCCTTAACCCCACTAGCAGGGGGGTCGCTAATGTCCTTCATTCATTCACTTTCACACTCACTCACATTGGAAAATTTTTTCCTTTTGTTTCAGTCTAAGGAAATGACAGACTCCACTATTAGGACTGCACCTTGAATGACTATAATCTGTGTCTATGAACAATTTGGTGTGGAACTGTCCAAGAGTTGAAATCGACAAGGTCGCAGTTAAAGTTATATTCCATAAAATTCACTGGTATTTTGTGCCAAACAATATACCTCCATTCAGGTAGGAGAAACAGATGTACATGAAGATCACATCAATACTAAATCACTTTTTCATGTATACGGTAACCCCAACAAATGAGCAAATGCCAAAGTATTTGCTTTCCTAGATATTTTGTTTTTGCAAAAGCAATAGTTTATGCTCTGCGATAAACAAGTAGATTTAAAGAGATGTTAGCACAACCAAAATTAAAGTTAGAAATATATGTCGCCTCAATATGTAATTTTAAAAAAAAATGAGTAGATACAGGTTAGCAACATTAAGGCGGCCACCTGGAGACTGTGGTTTTCTTCTTTCTATTTAAGTTGGTGGCTCTGGCTTAATCACAACTGACACCCCTTTCAAAGTCTGTCAGGCCCTGTAGTTCCACAGCTCACAGTAGAGCTTGGGATGGCTGAGAACAGTGGAGAAGTGACTAAGCAGGAAGCACTCAAAGAGTCATGTTGTGTATGCCATTCAGCAGTGTGGCCCAAGGGGTTAATGGTCAAACAGTGTTCATAGAATGAGTGTAATGCAACACGATGGCAGCTTACAACTGTGTCTGGGCCCAGTTCCAACAAGAACAGCTTTCTCTATTTTTTTCCAGATCTGCTGGAGAGCGTGGCAAATGAGTTTGAGTGACCCTTCATCAGGGGAACACATCCTGCAGGGTGGAATAGTGACATTGGGTGGTAAATTTTTAAGTTCACTCTGACACTCTCATCGTAAAGGAAGTACTCATCAGAGCACTGTGGAGTTTATGATTATTCGCTTAATGTGATGAATTATTGCTCTAACAGCTTCCGTGGAGTGGAGCACGCAGTTTGAGTTCTGATAGTAAGGGATTGTGCAGATTTTATCACACTAACAAAAAACTACTTGAGTCCCCTTCAGAAGGGGCCGCACACTGAACTACAATGTCCACATGAGTCTCAATACACCCACCACACCCACCAGGTTGAAAAGTGCTCTGGCAGCATGACAGTTCAGTCAGAAGGCGGAGCACTCTGGATTTACGAACAGCAATTTCTGCAATGCTCAGAGTACAGGACAGATCAGAGTGTGCTCAGGCACAGAGAGAGCAGGTTTACCCACAAAGCCATCGTGCCCCAGACGAGTACGTGTAACGTGTTTTAAAACGGCCGACAGCATCGCTCAGCCAGCGCTGTAACATCTGGCCCAGGCCGTGGTCCAGCGCTAGGGGCCAACGTCTCTTTTCATTTCTTTGGTGCATATATTCAATTTGGCAGGCAAGTAATTCCTGCAGTCTGCCCAGGTCAGAGGATAATTAAATGAGAAAAAGCTGGAAAAATTGCAGGGAACAAAGGGGCCAGGTCGGAGGAGCAGAGGAGGACACCATAAAGGAGGGATTACTGCCCATTTTGTACCACTTGCTATTCAGCTTTTTGCCAATTGGTTTCATTAAAATGCAGTGAGGGAGTGTCTGAAGACTTCTGCTTTAAGATTCTGTGATTCTGTGGTGCCCTTCTTCTGTAGTTGTTGTTAGACCATAAATGTTTTGATCTGTTTTAACATCTTTAATAAATAGGGTGTGTACAGACAAAAGCTTATTTTTTTAGCATGTGGTTTAGTGAAGTTTTGATCATTTTAAAGTCAGTATCAGAATGAAAAGCTTAATTTTCAATGCAGATCCATTGAACAGGAGATCAGATATCAGGAATCACATAAAACAATGGTTTTCAATTCAATATTTACATTTCATAAAAATAAATAAAAATATGCTTGTGTGGTAGGTGTGCTAAATTTGCTTTAATACTGCTTATGATTAATTGGCTTATCTAGGACATTTTAGTTAACAATTGACATGGGTAATCTAGAATGCTCACAGGCCTACACATTCTCTCGTGCAAGTGTATAACAAAACAAGTTCATCAAGGGAACAATAGCAGTGGTCAGCTGGTTTGGAATCAAACTTACAGCCATCTAATTAATTCACCACCACACACAATTCATATGACTTCTCACCTATGTTTCCAGTGTAGCTAACAATGAAAAAAATCAGGGAAAATAGGAGGAGCTTTGACTATTGCACTGAAGAGATGTAGAAGAATTTTCCGTCCCTGATATCATTTTTGTTGCTCTGGTTACCAGACAGGATACTATTGATCTTTCATGGGGCGAGCACCAAACACAAAGGGAAGGCCTGCAGTTAGTGTTTTGAAATGAAGCGTGAGTGATGACTGCTGCATTCTGCAGTGAAGGGGCATGACTAAAGCGCTGATTAAATCTGTGTGTGAAATCCCCGTGCTGATTCACCGCGTGTGATGCAGCACGCGCTGGGCTTCCTCGTTTATCGACCGCGTCTCCACAAACGTTACGGGGAGAGAGCCTGCGGAACTGCCGGCGTCAGGCAGCAACCGGTACGAAAAACACTGTGTTAAAAACACGCAGATGAGCCGGACGATAAGCAGATTTAACAGCGTGTTGATTTGTTTATGATAAAACACAGCTGGCTAAGAGAGGGGGAGAGCTGGCGCTGTACAGCTGTACAGGTGATGCTGGTCCACCGCAGGTTCAAAGGCTAAACACAGGGAAGACATGGGGCAAAGCCCATAATGAGCAAACAGCAGTGGGGATGGAGCATCAAACGCAGTCATTTCATTTTTCTCGTCACCCTGTGTCCGGCAACCAAGGCTTCAAAACATTTAATTTCCTCCCCCTCTGATAATGAATATCGGTAGGGGAATTTAATTTAATCTCTACGGTGATTTGTCCTTGGTCTGTCCATTGAGTTAGCATGTGTTGTGTATGTTTTTCTGGTATGGACTTCATATTAAAACTTAGGCTTCTTGTGGCTTTACCTCACTGCACCATTTAAAAATCATCTGCCATTTTCAGATACAGTAGTGTTGGACATCTTACGCAGTTAATCCTGGGTGCAGTCATGTCAAACTCCCCTCCTTCTCCGACGAGGCCCAGGAAATATTTTTACAAATCACTTGTTCATTAGGTGAAAGCAAACAGTGATTTGGATGGCTACACAAAAGGGAGCTTTGTACGTAAATACCTAAGTGCCAAAGCCGTTACACTGAAATCCCCTCCAAGTCTGGAGGCATTTTGCAAACTATCACGTAAGGGAACTTTCTTGGGGAAAAAAAGCTTCATCTCTATTACTGCCACGCATTGAGGCATGACCCGCTTGTATGACTACGGTGGAAACATCCGCCTCCGGGAAGGCAAAATTCAACAGGGAAACCGAACAAGGAAAGAAAATGGCCGAATTGTCATCCTTTGCTGCATTCTGGAACAAACAGCCCTGGTAATACTCCAGCCTTTGAACTGTAAATGATATCACAATGATACAGGACGCTTCATCAATCACAATAATTGTGATGCTAATTATTAACGTGCTTTTGTAATTGCCACATTACTGAAAATTCATTAAGGCTTTATTACTGTGTGCATACTACACCAAGAGTGATTATTCAGGACATAACACTTACAGGCAATAAAATAACATAAATATATTTTCTTTTTTCTTCCCAAAATATTAGTCAAAATATTCAGGCGCTTTAAGCATGCAATTAATTAAAACTTTCAAAAATCTTTGTGCAATGAACAACATAAAAACAAATCACTTATGTAGTTTTCTAAAGCTTATTAAAGACATGGGCTTAAATTTATTTATATTTATTTTACTGCCCTACACATTTGATAGTGTGATAACATTTTGAAGTCTTGAGGCAACCTGGAAAATAAATATATACAAAAGATTAATACTCATAGTAATATACTGGGGAACAAGGTTTATTGCTTTTTTATGTTGAGCCAATTACAACACAGAAGGAGGGCAAAGAATCTTTGTATTCCCTCCCTGAAATAGCAAGGCTGTAATTGTAAATCAGGTCCCAACCATGTTTCCATTCCACAGTCACTCAGTCACAATAGGCTGGAACAAGTGAGAATGTGTTTCCGGTCAAAGTCACTTTCACTATCCGCTGCCAAGCACCGAAGTGTTCATTAGAAGTAGCGAGGTGTCATTTACTGAGCCAAGTCGTTCTCTTCTGAGTCAATCTGACATACGCGCACTTTCAGTGACTTTCAGACACTTGAACTTCAGCAAAGACTCCAGACACACTGCATTATGACCCACGGAGCCACCTTTTCAAATATTCATTGCGCTATGAAATACATTCTCCTGCAAATATTTTGCAGACCTTACAGACGGTACTGAATGAGCTCTTCCCATTTGTGCACACATTTTATTTATGACATAGACTCACTTATCTGGCCTTTACCAAGTGAGCAGGACCTACAATTGTAATGAAGTGTTGGGATCCAATGCTGCTTATTACCTTCCATTTTCTTTTAAGTGCGAAGCATATAATTAGATAAAACAGTAAACTTTTTCAAAACCTGCTGGAGGAGGTTGAAACAGAAATACGGGAGACCCAACCCAACTCAACCCAACAAGCCTGTAGAACCAAGTAGAGACATTTTTTAAAATAACAAATATCAAGCCACATGGTCATCTACCTCCACACAATATATCAGTACATAAATTGATCCACACAGGAGTTAAACACACCGAGAAGAGATGAGTTATTGCTTTTCCTCAATAAAAATGTAACAAAAACTAACCCATATCTTTATAAATGTACCTCTACTGTTTCTGTGTTTTCATAAGAAACAGGATCCTTATTTTCACAGAGGTAAGCTGGGCTATAAGCTATCAGGCCTCCAGTGCTGGGAAACAGCAATCCACCTTACCCATTCAACAGCTACATCAAACATTCCAGCTTAAAAGGACAAATCAGAAAGAATTCAACAAAAAAGGAAATGACCGTTAAGTAATGTGGTGACAATCTCTGAGCATTATCTCATTAGTCTACAAAGAAGAGGTGTTTTTTTTTTTTTAATATGAGATGACACCAACAAACAGCCCCAACAGTGAACACGTCGTGGTGCAATACCTGCGCTCTGATAGAACTGGACAGGTCCTCATATTTTATGTCCACTTCCGTTTTCACCTTGAGAATCAGGTAGACATAATCGTTATTCCGAGGCCGTGACCTTTTGAAGTTCATTACAGTAAATTGGTACTGACTGCACTTCATTTGGTACACAGCTGTTACTTTTTTGCGTTCACTGAAAAATGGGCTGTGCTTGGCTTACCATGGCTACCCTCCCTGTTCAATATAACCTTAGCTGTATTTCAAAATTTTGTCGCTACTGATACAAATTGCTGCCACCTAAGAGAAAAGGTGCTGGTGTGCATTTGGGCGTAAGGCAGATGTACGGATGTTCGCCTGTGTGCGACAATGAAACAAAACAACGTACTGTTTTTGTAGACAAAGCATGTTGTAGACAGCAGCTGCAGCCAGGTACAGGGGATGCACAATAAATTACCCTGCTTGACCCATTTGTCCACTACGATCTGCCCTAAGTGAGGGATGCTCTTATGTTGTCTCGTTAAGTGCAAAGCAGAACTGAACAAGAAAAACTTCAACTCCAAATCCAATATGTTTTATAAACATATCAAGCATGTTAATGCATTATTTAGTATTATGGACCATGAGGACTCCTGAACACCCAAAACCAAACTCTCCTCTTACAAATCGATTACGCAAGCTGGAGCTAGCAAGCTTTACTTCCAGGAGAAGCTTTTCATGAGGTTAAATAAAAAAGTGCAATACGTTATTGATTTTTTTATCGGTAGTCAAAATTTTTCTGTGAGGGGTTTCGGCAAGGTGAAGATTTCATTTAGAGATTTGTGAAAAGCAAGTCTTTCCCTTTTTGAAAGTCCTCCTTTAAAGAGATTTGTGCGTGTTATCTCTAGTTTTGTTTGTGTACAAACAAAACTACATTGTACATATTTTTATCCAACCCATTTTCTATTTCTCTGTTTACTGTAATGAGAGAATGGAGAAAAGGGTTAAGGTCTGGCAAGGCTGTACTTCACAATGTTCTGTCTTGAAAGATATATGTCCTAAGACATATCAATTTTTCATTTCTAGCCAGAATTCTTTAAATGCATAAATAATAAAGTCTATCAAAACATAAGCAAAGATAACAGGAACAAGCTAGCCAAGACTAGATCTGATATGTCAGACAAGTGGATGGCAACATCTTCATAGTCAATGTAAGTTTAAGGACACTATCAGCACAGGATTAAATTTCTTTATACAGGAGGGTCTTTCACTCATTCCTGAGGGGGAATCACATGGCATGGAGAACAAACCAACCAGTCCAAAATGGGAGGAGTTATAAAGATGATTTCAATCCAATATTAAGTCATAAATAGTCATACATATGCTATGTGTATCACAAGAAGACTTTAGAATGATAAGCTAAAAAAAGATTTGGCACAGAATAGTTAAAATAAAGTTGCACTGCATATGGTAGTCCCAAGAATTACAGACAGGCCACTTTTCCTTTCTTCATGGCCTACAGACCTTGGCTTTAAAATCAAAGCATTCCTCACACTGACAGACTGTCACTAATACAAAAATATTGTATTCATTATGTGCACTTTTGACGAGTAAACATGAGGTAGATGCATTTGGAGTGCTTATAGTGCAGTTATTTTATGTGGTCATATGCAACTTGCTAGCAGATGATAACACACAAAATCTGTTTAGTAAAAGCTTATTGTGTTGGGATCTCCCCATGGACCAGATGGTCGTGCATATGTTATGCATTTGTAGTCCAAAAACTTCATACCAGAATGTTTGAAAGTCCGTGTTATTGAGCCTACTGTAGACTTTGACAGTTCATTTTTAGAGGGGACAAATGAAGCAAATGAAACAAAAAGAGGGGAAAAGCAAAGCTTCGCAGAAAGTGTGGCTACAGCGTATGCTGGCATTCTGTCATTCTGTTTCCTGCATCTAAGCTCTTCCACTAAGTGACGTGAAACCGGGTAAAGTTTCCTCAAGTTGCGCTGCCTCATCCTTCTGCTTTTCAAAGTTTCCTGGCTGCCCTTAGGCCTCCTGGTTCGCTATCATTCGCGAGCTGATATGTAATTGGATTTGCGATAATACCACTGACACACAGAGACTACCTGTCATATATTTTTTTTACACAGGAAGTCGTCAGGCCCCTGTAGAGCGCAGGACTGATAGCAGGCACATCATAACTCACATTGACATTCAAAAGTTGCGCAGACAGCTTGTCACAGGGGAGGTCCTGCTAATTAACATGTTTTTTTTTTCTTTTTCTTGGGGTACAAAGCGGCAGCTCTCCAGGGAAATGCCATTCCTCTCTGTCAGCTACACCCGACAGAGCGTCCCTCTGCAGACTGCCTCTTTGTTGAAAAAAACCAGAAGGACAGCGACTGACAGGAAGAGAGAGGAAGGCAGGTCTCAAAGGGAACAAAGCCCATGTCCCCTGTATGTGGAAGAAAGTGGTAGGCAATGTCAAGGGAAGACTTCATCATGTACAAGGTGGCCAGTTGAAGATAAAAGCATGGCAAGATGTTAGGAATCACTTGTGGCGCAGCAAAAGCTGTGAATGAAAAGCTAAAATAAAACAGTAGCGTAGTGTGAGTCGTAGCATGAGGTAAGACAAGCCAAGGAAACTGACTTGTGCTTGAGAAATTCGCAATGGTTGGCACCTTTGAAGATGAAGACATTGGGATGTGTTTGTGTTTTAAAGAACAGAGGGGTGTGAGGTGAAGGACACTCGTGCCTGGTCATATTTGTTCCCTTTGTTGTGTGAAATAGTGTCAGCAAACGCCTTGTCCTGGTTTATGCTCTCTTCCATACAGAAAACATGAATAGAAGTAGCTAGGAAACTACACAAAAAGGATGGATGACAAAGGTCATTTACATCTTTTCCTGACCATATGACATTCACAATAAAAGATGCCCCAAACAGGCCAAATATCTAAAGTATGTCAATTTCACAAGTAAATGGGCTTTTCTTCCATTGCATACCACTGCTAACAATGTCTACGGTGATCCCAAACTGAGATGGAGTGTAATGTCAATTGACATCTAGGGTACAGTTTTTGTTTTTGTTGAGGCATTGGGATGACCAAATGAACCTGCATACTGGTGTGCCTGTCAGCCATACCCCTGCATCTATTGTCCCCCAGTTGGTGTTTGTCTGTTGGTGTTATTCTTTATTTTTCTGTGTTAGGGAATCTCATTCCTCAAACCAAGAATCTGACAGTTCGGGCTAGCACTGCTTGCTACAGGTTTTTGCCAGCATCGGATCACCATGACGCATGTCTATATCTAAGTCCTGGAAGCTATCCAAAGAATCATACTGAATCCTGACTTGAGGATTTCTATTACAAATGACTTCTATCAGAATATTTAGGTCAGAGAGGTATCAAAAGGTACTCAAAGTGGGATGGCCTCGTTACAGTTGTCATTCAAAGGGTGATATAAAAAAAAAACCTTCACATAAGTATAGTGCAGTGGACTGTGCTGCAGCTAAAGCACAGACACGGAAAATTGGCTAACGCTTTAGGTGTCCTTTCATACAAAAAAAACAACATAAGCACCATTTCTTTTGTAATAAAAGATAAGAAAATTAATGCGGCTCTGAGATATTGATTTTTCAAAACTGCGCTCGTCTGGAAGGTAGTGATTTTTTTTCACGCTTAGCTGTTGGATCACACTGTGTGCAGATAGTGGCGTGGGGGCGGGCCTTGTGCTCCGCCTGAGGTCCTCAAGCATGCCTGGCCTGTCATTGGTGGACGGCAGGGGCACTTTAAGATGGCTAGTAACAGGATGTGGCGCCATGTGGGCTTTAATAAAAAAGCCCTTGGCTCATGCGGTGAGAATAATATCCGATCTGCAGACCCGGAATGACCGGCAATAATTTTATTTTTTAACAACAGCTCAGCTTGTCAGCCCAGAAGTGAGACTTTTGTGAGCCTTTCAATTTGCTCAGCTGCTCAGCACAGCATTGCTCTGCCATTTTATACATTAAAACAAAACCTTTAATAAATCATGAGTTTAATGGAGTCTCAGGGAGTAGTTTCTCTCTTTTAAGTAGTGATTACACAGGAGAATGGTGTGTTTGAGGTGAATGTAGAGGTGAATATGAGGACATAGACCTGAGGGTAAAACACACACATGCACACATACTCACACACAATCATACACTTGCACTCTCTCTTTTTATACACAGATAGGACACTAACTTCTGACTAATTGCACAGTAAGTTTGATTTAAAGCTGAAAATTAAAGGCCCAAACAGTAACAGATGATCCATATCAGTCTACACCAATGTTGGAATAAGTAACAGATCACCACTGTGTTTTAGCAGTAGCAATAATAATAAAAATAATAATAATAATAATACATGTTACAAGAACAGCTGAAAGAAATTGGGCAATACCTTTTTCCCAGAAACACAGAGCGGGATCCCATGAGAAGGAACAATATCTTATCATGCTGAAAGAACATCTGAAGGAATAGCTAAAGGTAGAATGACCCATTTCAGAAAGTGACCCATTTCTGCAGGATTACTATTGAATTTGGATTGGGGGGTTGGGGTAACCTTAATAAAAAACTGGAGAAATGAGAAGAGTTCAATTAAACCTTTGTTAATTGAAACGAATCCCAGTTTTGAGGGGTGGAAGAGTAATTACTCCCTGAACACTTCCAGCCAATTTACTCCTTTCTGCGCACATAGGTACAAACCCAGCTGTCTGTGCGAAGGATGCTATAGACAACAGCGGCTGGGTACAGTGGGCTCAGTCTCTGCCCTGCTTTTACAGAGCGGTGTTCCAAGTTTAGACAAACTCTCATATATAAATGTGAGGAGGACACAAGGAGCAATGCCAGTTCTACCTGTGGTCCAGTGCTGAACACTTCTGCAATACTTACTTACTTTGCAATGTAAACAGATAAAGATCTGTACAGCTGGAAGCACAAGTGATTTTCCAACAAGAGAACGCAGTGATTCATTATTGGAGACTTTTCAATTTTCTTATTTTTTTCTTTGAAGGACCTGCAGTAGATGTTTCAATTGCTAAAATATTATTTTATATGCTACTTTGTAAAGGTAGCACTTTGTATAAACGGTATATTACTTTGAATAAAATCAACATATTGGATTGTTAAAAAAAAATGCATTTTTCCAGCTGAGGAAAATTTGCCCAATGAATGTAAAAATACATTTGCTGGGTTTCCTTACTTAACTTCACTAAGGAGCTCTGTAGCCCAAAATTTATCAGCGATTAAAAGTGAACAAATGTATTCATGTACTGTAATGTGATTATGCAGAGTGTCATAACTGCAGACCTCAAGGGCCAAGGGATCGTCTTGATTTTCATTACAAATGAGGCTCTCTGCTAACGTAATTGATCTAATCATTTGCTCAATTTAACTAATTTAGCATTGTTTCAAGGTCATTTGCCATGGACGACTTTAAAAATTCATTTGATTGACAGTGCTGTGGCTGGCTGAGAACCGGGGCTCTGGAGGGATTTATGAAATTCACATAATTAATCAAGTGATTAGACTAATTGAAAATCTTGAACCAAAGGGAGAAGGGAGAGTTCCTACAGGAATGTTTTGCAATCTGCTGTGTATATGCAAAAGCGCAGGAAAATCAATACATCCAAAATCTCCTGATAAAACGTATGTAACGTCTGCAACTCCAAATATCGTATGTGAATGAAAACTGGAATAGTGTCCATAGTTTACAGTTAAGTGATGATTACAGTAACAAATTAACTAAATATTTAGGGCAGACTTTATCAAAACTGTGTGCCCTTTTTTACATACAGAATATACATGTACAGAACCTCTTGATTGGCATGTAACACATAAGAAAACGTTTACTAACCTGCATTTTTTGCAATATTACTGTTTCAGTGCACAAGAAGGCTAGAGCAGCAAAAACAAATAGTGTAGCAACTCTGTTTGGCTGCCTGGCCACTATGCTAATGTACACATAAATTGTTGAAAAAACTTTCTGTCCTCATTAATTTAGCTTTAGCAGGTATGGCAAAAAAGCAGAGATAACTAAAGTTTCAAAGGAAGTTTCAGAGAGATCAGAGGAGGGTGAAGTTCAGCCTTCAGACACAGCATGAATTCCATGGCATGGACCCAGTGAAACGATAATTCCTATTTATGAGACTCCTTAAAAAATTAAAATTTTCTCCTTGCACGGCTTCCCATTAATTAACTTTCCTTCTCTCTCTCACTCTGTCTCTCTGTCTGTCTCTCTCTCTCGGCCTGTCTCTAAATTGAACTTGGTGAACTTGGCATACTAATAGGTTATGAATTATTCAAGTTCAACAGAGACAGGATTCAACCACAATGCGACAGGTCTTCCCTCTCCCTGTTTAAGCGAGGGCAGAGAGGGACATCCACGCACAGCTGGTCGAGTTCATGAACCAGCCCTTCCATCTGTATTTCCCCATCTCATTGTAAAACCTAATCACGCTTTATCTTACAGCTCTGTTTATAGCTTTAGAAAGCAATAGTCCAACATCAATTTATGAGGTCTGGTCACCATTTTTGTCTGGAAATTGAACTGTATTGATCTGTACCTGTCAATTGTGGAACCTAATTCCTATGCAACACATTTGCATGTAAGAGATGGATATTTTCAAAATTTACAAAGTATTTCACATTCTTACACATTAACTCTAAAATGGGTTTATACCCATTAGCCCATTTAATGTCTGATCACTATTTGTTTTTAAACTACTTAAGTGAAAGTAGTATTCTAAGTAAGTCATGCTTAATTAATAGGTACCAATCTGTATGCATGGGACCTAGCAGACTGAGAAGAAAAGGCAGAACAAGTCAAAACATTTTAAGTTCAACTGAACTATGTGTTACCCCTTCATACCATTGTACAACAAATTTAAAATTTATAGACAGGGTCTTCCTCAGTGGCTCAGTAAGAACAGTGCTTGTGTTGAGTGCAAACTGAGACATATGGCCCAGGTTCAACTGTCCCTTCATCAACAGACAACAATGACTGGGAGCTGGGATTTGTTGGTGGGGTTTCCTCATCTCTCCAAATTGTCATGTGCTTATGAGGTGGTCAGATGATGCCAATGGAGCAGCACCTATCCTCCATTCAACAGTACTTAACTGCAATGCATTATGGGACATGCAGTGTGAAGTACAGCCTTCAGATGTGTACATATGATGTGTTCAGATGTGTACATTACATCATGTCATTTAGCAGATGCTCTTACCCAGAGTGACTTACATAGGTTATACTTTTTTTTTTGTACCTTGCCCAAGTGTACAATAGCAGTGCCCCAGCAGGGAATTGAACTGGCAACCTTTCGGTCACAAGTACTGCTCCTTAACCACTGCCACCTCTTCAGCACTCCTATGAGAGCACAGGGGTTGTCGAGGTGACTCAAGCCTATGGTGACATTGGCAATTCCAAAAGAAGGGATGCACTAACAGGAAAGAGCATAAAAAGAGAAATTCATAGACCACAGCAACACGTCCCATTGGCTGGTCATTCTGTCATGTTTTGTTATGTTTGGCTGTTGGAAGCAACAGACCACAAAGGCTTCCAGATAGATAGATTCAACATCACTGAATTGCCAGAAAATGTTGAAGAAAGTCCTACAAATGTCAACACCTGCACTTGACCAGCCCGGTATTCTCAAATCTTAAGATACATCGGCAAACATACTGCCAGTCTGCAAGAGCCTTCGAATTAGTCAGTCCTTAAAACAAGGATTGACCTAAATCCTCAGCAACTGCAGGTTAGTGTATGGGAATACTCAGCGAAGAAGTGTGGCCAGTTAATGTCAATGACAAAGCACTCCATTCTCTCTCGGCATTTCCTCTCACAGTTCTTATCTCCATCTCACAGCGAGCATCGGCACCAAAGCCATGAAAGCCAGAGAGACGGGAGGATCACAAACCCCTCTAATATCATCGATACGCTAAGTCAGAGGACCCAGCTCTCCAGAAAAAATATCGCAACATGATTATAAAACTAGAGGCAAGAGGTCCTTTTTTGTTTAATTGAGCTGTTATTGCTCTGTTAATTGGAAATAGTCAATTATCTTGTCTGACTGCTATATGTGAAGCACCCAGGAAAGTCAACGTGGGAGTCACTCTGATGATTACAGCACTGAGAGCCAGCAAGTCTCCCTAATGCCTGGTGTGCACATCAAGCTGGTGAGTATTGCCTTGGGTGGGGCCCATGACAGCTGGGGTTTTGAAAATCTGGGCTCCTTTTGTGGTCTGTCTCCTATTCACAGTCCACAGGTTTATGGCATTAGAAGAAACAAAGAAAAATAAATTGACTGATTAGATTAAAAGTGGTAAATTTTCCCTAATTAGTGATGAACTTTCTGTGTTTAGATACTGCACTGCAGAACTGCGGAGTGACTAGAAACAACAAAAAGTTTTATTTTATTTCAAATGATTTTTTATTTTATGTTTTTATATACCTGGCTTGATTTATGTCTTTTGTTATCATGTATGTACTATTCTACTACTATTATTATTATTATCATTATTATTATTATTATTATTCCTAAATGTTAGCTAGTTGACAGTCAGCCTTATGTAAAAAAACCAAGGATACATACAATACTTGCATATATAGAGAGTGCGCACAAGTAAAGAACAATACAGAAAGTCTTGTAAATAATTCTGATATAATTGTATGGCAAATGTGTAATGCATTTACAATTAGTATTATCCTGAATCACATTGAAGGTGTTGTTCTTAGCTGTGAGAATGTTATGGAGGTGTTGTTCTGGGCATCCTGTGGCTGGTTTTAATGTCCCCTCACAGCCAGGGTGACCTCTGAGTGTAAGGGGCCAGTCGCGGAGAGACAGACAGAGACAGGCGTCTCCGTGCGTCTGGCAGGCCACAGTAAAAATAGCCTGTTATCGCAAGGTAACAGTGGCACTAATGAACGTCCTCACTTGTTCCATTGTGACATTCTCGCAAAGAAAGCATCATCACAGAAACTCAACAGGAAACTTGTACTTTGTGCATTACAGGCATGTACAAGATACCTCCATATGTTCAACATATATGAACATATATGATCCCAGATGACTTGATTTAAGGCATGACTTACCCATCACATCGAGAAAGACGCTTCCTGATGCCAGCACCACCTTCTCTCTTGTGGCCCGGTCGTAGATGCCCACGTGGCACTCATATGGGCCATTGTCTGCAATTCGTACCTCAGGCAGCCTGGGGAGACAGAAGCCATGACTGAGACCGTGCGGGACGCTCATTCATTCATGCTTTTATGTGCACATCTTCATTTGTCAAGGCCCTCTGGAGGGTTCACTGTGGTGTGTGAAACATCTGAGTGATACATCAAAAATGCAGGTTATCTGTGAAATGTGGTTTTGTTTCTGAATCACGTCGAGAAGAGGGTTGCGGGAGCATTGTGCTTGAGGACTGACCTGCTCAAGTGACATGCATCAGTAGAGCGCGGTTAGGTGTTTACATTCAGTGAAGTAATCAAATCGAAAACACATTTCTCAAGAACAGTAATGCCTTCCACATCAACTGGCCCTTCAACAAGGCAGACAAATGCAATATGCCCACCTCTGACAAGCTGAAAGCTCAACCTCTATTTTTGACAGGCTAAGGCACTTAACAGACAGCCAATATTTATTTCTTTAGCAGACGCCCTTATCCCCTGCAAGGTCCATAACTCATATTTCACATACCACCACCCTTATGTATGGAGACGTTTATTCTACATGCAGGTTAAGTGCCCAACTGATAGGTGTAGCAGCAGTATTCGGAAACCTGGTTAAGAGCTCAGCTCCACAGCCATTGCTCCACTCTACTGCCAGTACAAGCAGCCTTACTTAAGCACCGTAATGCATTTCAGATGAGGACAGGTGTCCTTGCTTTCTGCCAGTCCCCTCTGGACTACGACAGGGCATTGAGAACAGAGCCATGCTAATGAGTTTGGGGGGAGAGGCATGTGGCGGGAGATCATTTTTCTGGAGTTCAATCACTTTTCCGGGATATCGCTCTGTTCTCCCTGCTCTCTACGGGGAATAACAGAGGCCTGTGATACTGATAATTATCTGGCGGGAGTCAGCACGTTCGGTCACACACAAAAGTCTCCGAGCCTTATCAGACGGCAAAATCATTTAGCATGACTTATTGCTGGGCTCCTGCACTTTGATATCCACATCTCTACACAAACAGATCCGCAGTGACATTGACAGTGGCAGTGGAAAGACAACTTTTATTTTTACCAGAAATATTCAGTAGAAGGTAGCACACAAGTTCCTGTCATGCAATTCATAACTTTTATTAATATTAATTCCTAATTTTTTGCCAGGATATGACAAGGTTCAAAAACAAGAATCAGTGATTTATGCTAACTTCACTGAGCTGCCAATAATGTTCTGTGTAGGGTTAGGGTTAGGGCTAGGGTGTAGGAGTGTATTGGAATTTCTTATTTGCAAACTGTTGTTATCCAGACAAAGGCCACAAGCCAATAGGATAGTGAACTGTCTTTACACTTTGAACAACTAAATGAACTGAATGAAGCCGTTGTTATGCTGTGTTAGATATTTATTATTATTATTATTATTATACATTTCTATTCACGGCTGTGACTCATAATGAGTGACAACAACGAAAAAATTGCTTATATTTGTTATTCAAATTTCAGGACAAATTACACTGAGCCATATAAGCCTTTGGGCTCTAAATAACAGTGGCATTGGCCTTAATTCATGGGCTGTTCCCTTGCCAGACTTGACTTATTCAGCTGCGTGGAGTAAGTACCATGTAACTCTAACTGTGGTCAGGATCACTCTTTAAAACTTTTGATGAAATGAAGTTCCCTGCCAGCAGCATTCACTCAATCAGAATCATTTTCCTCATGCTGAAAGGCACTGCCACACAAGAATGGCTTTAAGGTTTTTATTTACTAAAATCAACATGCTCTTTCCTTAAATTGTATTGTGTAAGAGGTCACTGAACTTGCTCATGTAAATGTTTGAGGGGAAGAGGCAAAGCTTGTTTAAATTTATTACTCAAAATTCATGACAAAACCCACGGCAAATATATACTGTAAACTCGAGGACCATGTATTTATGTGTAATAAAAAAATTTATGGGCTTTGAATTAGATCAGCAAAAAATTGACAAAAAATTGACAGAAAATTGACAGTTTAAAATCAATGAAACAGTATACATTTGATGAAGAACAGTTCTTTCAATTCAGTGTGCCAACTCACTTTCTCTGCTTAAGGGGTAAATATATAATATCAAAATATCTATGAAAATATAGTACATATTTCTGCAGCATTTTGGAAAGATTCAGTCTTCTGCTAATAAAAATATAGGTTTCCATCTCTGGTCTTTTGAACAAACATACATGTACATACACCTGCGTACACATGTGTGCGCATGTACACACGCATGCTCACACACACAGACACAAACACACACACACACACACACGCACACAAACTTTGGGTGGAGGTGGGGGGTGGTGGGGTTGTGATCAATGTGTGTGCTCCCAGAGGAACACCGAAAGCAGCCGGCAATCGTGAGGAATCAATAAACCTTGATGACCTCTCTTTAAGAGACTGACCCCTGCTCCCTGCCCCGGGCAGCATGCCCCCTTTGGGGATTCAGTGAGCTGTCCTATCCCATCCACCCTGATGCACGGGGACTGCCACCTGACGGCCTGATGCCTGAGGAAACTTCCATTAGCCGTGCTGGACAACCCGCCCCAGTCCGCTGAGGTCGTGTGGTGGGAAGCAGCTGCTTTGTATTCCTGTGCTGCTTTGGTTTGGAAGGACTGAAGGCGCCGCATAAATGCAGCAGGAGTGAGTGTATCAAACTGTGATTTTTTCACCAATAAAACTCAGCACTAGGAAACTATGGGCTCAGACAACACACAGTGGAAAAAAAAAACAGTTTTAAGGCGATGGGGTAATTTATCACTTCCTGCACTGTCGCCTCATGGGATAGCAAAGAGGAAAGATAATCCTAATACTAATGATATCCCTAACTTTTCCCTTAAGGTTTGCGGGTCAGTTTGTATGTTTTTTTCATCCTTCCACGTTTTGCTCCTTGTAGATGTCATTGATGACTTAGGACAGATGGCAGCCCATACACATGTGTGCATGTTTTCTGTGTGTGAGGGAGTATGACTACGCATATCTTTGTGCATGCTTGTATGCATGTTTGTGAGTGTACATATGTGTCTGCATATGTTTGCGTGTGAGTGCCTGGATATCATGGAGATACAAGTTCTGCCCCAAAGCAAGGTGCTGTCTGCAAGTATCGCACTCACAGGGACAAACTCTTCACTAGAGAAGGAGGGGGAGATGCAGATGCTGTGGGTAAAGAATTCTCTTCTCTGGGAGATGCACGTACACCCAGGACCAGATGACACTCTCATAAGCACAATGTCTGGCATAAATGACATTTTTTATGTTTCTCCAAATTGATTTAGTAGAGCCTCTAATTATTCATTACCATGAATATTCATTAATTACTCACACAGAGGGCACATGTCTACATATTTAGTTGTCAAGAAGCCAAATGAGGACAAGTGAGTTATTTTTGCTATTGAAACCGATGGAAAACATCAGTTCTTTTGTTCTGAATGCTAAGCTTTATTCCATGCCATGTTATGGCAGGTTTTGTTTGAGAGTTGCATAATTCACCTGTGAGATGTACTGCAATGAGGGGATTGCGTAAGTGCTAAAGCATGGAAGGAGTTCATACCATTTTTTTCCAACTCAGAGAACAAGTTGAGAAGTTGAGAAAGATGGTGCTTGCAATGTAGATGGTGCAGATTTAGTGTAGTCCTTCTTCTCTGAGTCGAAGTGGTCCCTCTTTGCACACATATAACTACCCACCTTCCCAGCCTTTTTATCTATGACATTTAATGCTTCATTGGTGGTAAGAACATTAGACATTACATAAATTCTTATTAACACTTTCTATATTCTTTTTTTTTTTCTTTTTTATGGGTGCCTTAAAAAATCACCTTCATTTTGTTGTTTCTTTATTGTTTTATTTGTTGGTACTGTCTTCTTATTTTCAATTCACGAGGAGCACCATAAATTATAAGTATTTTGTAATGAATTGTCATTATTTTAGATGTAGGTAAAATGATGAACACAGATTAGATGGATGACCTGTCATCACCATGTTCTTAAACATAACTTCAGTTTAAAACAACAAGGGGGGCTCAGTGGTTAAGGTGCACAGACTGAACCCTGCTATCCAGGTTCCCCAGCCATATCATCAGCCAACAACAACCATGATAACGTCAGATAACGTCAGCGGCCGCACCTGTCCTCCAATAAGCACCCACTCAACCCTGCTGGGTGACTTACAGTGTGAATAATAGCTGTTGGCTACATTCAAATGCATCAGAGGCGTGCATTTGTCTTCCTTCAGCCCATCTGCATAAGTGCAGTAGTTGTTGCAGTGAGACGAGTGTTTAATACAACTGGCAATTCCAAAACACAGGGGGTTTCACATAGAGGAAATACCATAGGAAAAAAAAGAATAAAAAATAATAGCGCAACAAAGGCATGTCTCTGTTACTGTAAAAACAACAACAAAAAACCAAGGAATTGTTACTTAAAACTAGCTCCTTAAGATTCAGAGTGTCTCACCATTGTCTGCTAAGTGTCACCTGCCCCTCTGTCCTGATAAGGCACAGACACACAAGGTCACACTAGAGAGACAGAGTTGGCTGGTCAGGGGATTATCAGGGACAGCTGTCTCAGCCCAACAGAATCTCCCTGTTATCCATTCCTGGAACTCTCTGGAACATTATTATTTGCTTGCTTACAGTGGCAGTCGCCCTTATCCTGGATGACTTGTACAGCTTGCATTTTATTTATAATGCATTTGTACATCTGCTGGCTTAACTCAAACCTGCAGCCCTCTGAGTGCAGGTCCAGTTACCTGATCTTTTTGCCCTATGGCTGTCCACTGCTAGAACAGTATCGGTGAGGGAGAGTCAGGCTGGATGAGGCAGTGTCATAGTGGTGATGACTAACAGACTGAGTTGAAATGTGAAACCAGCCAAACCTCATTCAAATTCAGAGGATGGACATATGGAGATGAAGTACAGAAATGGATAAAAACTGGGTTTCCCTGGCTTCAGTGAAGATGTGACGCTGGTGCTTACCGGACTGTTGATTGGTAAACCAGGTCTTCACGTCTTCGATAGTCCTCCATGTGGGAGTAATTGGTATTGAACATGGCATCGTAAGTGAAGATCTTCTGCTTAATGGTACCCCCCTCTGTAACCTGCAAAGAGAAAACAAAAGCAACATAAATATAATGCAGACAAGCCGTATCAGCAAAGCATAACAAGCATACAGAACACACATATTTGGCATAAAATCATTTAACAAGGGTGACATAAAACCTGTATACCTGTATACATGCCTGAATTCATTCTACATGTCCTTCATTTTGACTTTTTAACACACCCAGATTTGAACAAAAGAAAGCGGGCTGTGCTGCGAAAGAGAGGAACAGTTGCATTTCATTGTAAGTCAAAGATGAATGTTGATTGAACCCAGGGGTAAAAGTAAAGTTGGCATGCAATTTTTCAATTTGGGTCTCTGCATCTGGAGATATGAGACATTCATAATTTAAAAGGATTCAAGGATTCATGGTACATTTTGATGCTTGCCAAAATGATGTATGCTGCAAGAGGTATACTTTACTCACTTCAAGGGGAGCCTCACTGAAAAAAGAGCGAATGTATTCACCCTTACCTCAGTTTAGTATGTATACATATCACTTGTAAGTGATCATTTTGTACTTGAAATACCAACATTAATGTACGCCATATTCATGTTTTTAGTATTTTACAATGCAATATTTATTTACTGCTTTTTTGTGAAAATGTTTGATTTATATGTACTGTTTGATTTCTACTCAGATACAAACACATATCATTCAAGCGTTAGACCTAAAAAAAAAAAGAACAAAGAGCTGTTATAATGAATATAACCCACAGTCCATTACATTTGCTGCTGACTGATAGACAACCATTTCCACCACTGCCATTCACAGGGCAGGTTTTGCTTTGCATCTGAATGCCAGCAATTTGTTTTACTTCCAACAATGGACTGATGCAAAAAGGGTGACAAGATTTTAATGGAAGTTTTAATATTGCTTTAAAGGATGAAATTGTTTGCAGGGCAGCTCTTCCCTCTCTCACAAGGAGAGATTTTATCTCCCGTCTCCTAATCCAATCCCTCCCAGAGCTGTGAATGGGGCCTATAAATATTATGATTACTGCTCTACAAATGTACACTCCAAACCAAGAGGCCGTGCTAAACGAGGTTGATTGGGGGAGCAAACAATTCGTTCAGCTTCTGTAACTGCAGCAGGCTGGAGTGGAGAGTCTGCCCAAATAGCTTAGGGCTCAGAGGTGGTGTAACTTTGACACTGCAGCTACAAGACCCAGCCTCACCAAACAAACCAAGTGACACAATGTAATTACAATTACAATCACCTTGCAGTAATTTTAGATTTCTATCAAAACGAAATTGTATGGTTTAACAGTGGTTTGATGTATCGAAATACAGAAGAGCTTAAAGAATTCCGAGTCCACTTCAGAAATAGCCATTTGCTGAAGGAGTGTGGCTCTGAAGGGGCTGTGTGGAACACACTGTATTCCGCCTGCAGACAATGAACTACATGCTTGCACTGTCAATAGCTTTCACTTGGCAGGATGGCAGAAAGCAGGACAAATTTTAAGAAATGCATTTATACTTAACATTGTAAATACAAAAATGTTTCCAAAGCCATTCATAAGCTCTTATCATCTGTGTTCTCAGAGATAACCCAAAGCACAGAGTAAAACACTTCCTGGATGTTTTTTCCAAGTGCTATAACAGAAAAAAGGCATTCTGGGATTTTTCTGAAAGAGAGTAATTACAAGGACATGGTAGAAAATGTCAATTTTACTATAATCCCAACAGGACTGTCAAATATTATTCATTTTCTCAGTGAGGCTATTAAAATCAGGTATTTAAGAAAATAGTTTACTCAAATATCATAAAACATGTATGCTTTGTGATAGACATCCAGTCCTTACTGTTTATTCAGAGTGATATGCTGTAACCCTAGAATCCAACCCTACTCATCCACCTTCTGATTATGCAAACTGGTCTTACAGATCATGTTTTGATTTGCAATGTGACTGCATCCTGAATATTTCATTGTTTAAAAAGCAAGACTTGCTCTTTCAGTCAGCCATCTTTCACTGACCCATGAACATCTCCTCATGCTACGTTTCAGTGTCATTGCAGTCTTCAACCATGACATCCTATCCATGCACAAACCAAACACTGATACACTCATAAGTATTTCTTCAACAGAGGTATTCTAGGAATTCTAGGTTGTTTTAAGTAATCATAGAGCTATATATCGGGGAGAAAGGCTCCGGTTTTGACAGTTTTGTATTTCTCCATTCAATTTAAATGAAAAGGCTGGTAATAAGGCTGGCTTGCCTTACTGACTGGAAGTGAAGGGTCGGACTCTGTAATTACAGGGCATTGTTCAAAAGGCTCAATCATGCATGTAAACACCTCATACATACCAAATTTTAATTTTTGATTAGCTTTCTTCTTTCATTATTGCTAAAAGAGTACATGTTTTTGTGTGTTTTGACAGCCAAGTTATGTCCACACAGGAAAGAAATGAAAAACTACAAAATACCAAGTAATAGGCAACCAGTCATCAAATGAGCAGAAATGTGTTCCTGTCTTTGTGTGTGAGCTTGCAAAGTGCTTGTTTGGCTTGAGTACAAACATCAGACTTCCACCAGTGACATGAATTTGCTCTCAGAATACTTTGGCAACCGCATAGCAAGGCCAAAAGGTTATAATGGTGACCTGTAATTCCTTTAAGTATCAGTTCAGAAATGTACAAGCACTTTAGCAAAACAGTGTCTCTCTCTCTACACTTCAGAGTAAAATGTTGCAGCAAATGGTTACCATCTAAAAGCAAGCTGGCCTTTCAGAGGGCTTTCACGTGGCAGGAGCAACCATACCTAGCAATAGCACTCTGGAATGTGACTGAGAAAAAACACTTTTACAGAGCAGGGATCTGACACATCTATGTTAGGGATTCATCTAACCCAGTGTTTCTCAATCCTACTCCTGGAGCCCCCCTGTCCTGCATATCTTCTATCTATCTTTGCTCCAAACACACCTGATTGAAATGACTAACATGCTCTTGATTAAATCAGGTGTGCTCAGCTAATCAAAAGTGCCACTGATGAGTTCAGTCAGGTAGGTAGAGCAGGGAAAGATGGAAAACGTGCGGGGGGGGGGGGGCAGGAGCAGGATTGAGAATCAGTGATCTAACCCAATCCCTAACTCTAGCCCTTATTCAGTATAATTGATAAGGACAATTGTAAGACTGTTGTACATTCATATTGTATGCATATATTATATAAATAGATACACATGCACAAATACACACACTATTCACAGATGCATACAATAGTTTTTATTCTTCCTGCTCTTTGATCGGGCGAGTGGATGAAAACGGATTGCATCAAATCATACGGTACGTCACAGTAAAAAGCTGTAGACGTCTCTCCACTGCCAATCAGGATGCATAGTGTTGAGCTGTGACGTCTACCTGCAACCCAAAGAAAATTCTACGAGGCAAGAATGTCACATTGAGCTGATTTCCTCCCAAATGGCTGTTGGGTCACAAAGGTTCATATGTTGGGCAGCAGAACGCACAGAATTGATCTTTGGAGCATTTTATCTCTGTTCTCTGTAATAAATCAACTCCTCGCATTCCTAAATTAATTCACCTCATAATTAAGACAGATTTGATTCATTGCGTATAGTGACACTAGTCTCTGAGGGAATACATCAGTGCTGACAAAGCCTTCTGCAACACAATGAGAAGGAACAGGTTCTTTTTTTGGGGAGGGGGGTGGTGAGTAGGGGAGATGAATTTGCTGTGATTAAGAGCAAGCCCTGCTTGGGGAGGAAATAACTTGCTTCAGCGCTTTTTTGAATCAGGACCACGCGGCGCACAGGCAGAGCACAAAAGACTAAAACAATCTCAGCAATCTGCCATCCCTGAGATATAAGGTGAGACACGCTCGGGTGAGTCGTGCTCTCTCTCCCCATCCGACACGGCAGTCTCACAGGGCCAGGATGAAGCCCAGGGACAGAGAGGGAAGCCAGGCCCCCTGCACAGCTCTGGATCAGGGCCAGCACGAGCCGGCGTTCTGCTGATCTGGAAGCAGGAGCAATCGCAGGAGTACCTGAGGCCTGATGTTCACACCCTGCTCTTGCATCAGCCTCTACAACACTGGAACCTCTGAGGCACAGCATCAGTGAAGCACTAATAAGCCCTGACACTTACACTAACCAGGCCCCAATGCGACAGCCTCGTTTTTAAACCAAACAAACATCAACGTTAGTTCTGCAATCTCAGACTCCAAGATTAGTGAATGGTAGCTTTGTGACTATGAAGATTGCATAGGGGGCAGCAGCTGGGTGTCTCAGTTCAGGGGCTAGGCTTGTGAGTTGACAGCTGCCAGATTGTACATTGCTGCCACATTGCCATTGTACCATGTGAGTACTTAAGATGCATTGCTTATGTACATATCCAGGTGTCTGAACGGGCAATATTTAAAACTGTAAGACACTCTGGAGAAGGATCTGTCAAGCAGATGTAAGGTTGGGTGTCAACAAGAGAGCCACACATCACGGAGGCATTCAACCATACCATACAAATATTATAGTGGCTCCAGGACACCTTCCTTACCCTTCTTAGCTCAATTTCAGCACCCTGTGAGTTGTCTTGTGACCACGCCCACCACAGAGTATATACTGTTGGGTGTCACACAATATGGAGGCATTCACTCACACCAGTAGTCCTGTATTACCACTTACCAAGGGTTTCTGAGTCAAATGAGCCCCACTCATGTCATGCACCAAGGGAAATTACTTTTGTCCAGCAGGACACCGCACTTGTATTGGGCAGATTTCTCAAGGCAATTGCACTGAAAATGGGCGAAAATGCTTCTGTATTCATCAAGGTGGAACTATGCATCTCAGTGAACATTTCTTTTACCTGCAAGTGGGAGCTACTATCTTCTTCCAAACCAGGGAAGTCAGGGAACCTGTTTAATAGATTTCACGCTCCAAATGACTGGCTTTTCTCCTGCCCTCCTCTGACATGGCTCACAGCACGAATGCGATGCTAATGCTCTCAGAGGTTTCACTTGTGACACGAGCCCTGCCCCACATGCACAAACATGCCATCCCTCCTACACTGTCATAGCAGTGGCGCTAACTCTGCCGTCCTCTGAGAGAACAGCTTTGGAAGCCTGACATGTGATGTGTCAAGTGTTGTAAACACATAAATGTACATTTCTCTTGAGAAAGGACTGACACAGGGCAAAGCATCAGAATGTGCCTTGATGAACATTTCTAGCACACAGCACCGTTTACCCCACGACAACAGCCAATGCTTGAGTGTGTATGTGTGAGATGACAGCTGTTATGAGTTTGGTCTGATTACTGTTGAAACTGCAAGCACGCGCTGAAATTTTACATCGGCTTAAAGGTATACACAGTATGCCAGTTTCTGCCCTCAATGAATTTTTGTGTCAGTTGTGAAAACAAGACTAGAAGAATTCAAATCATAGAGGGGTCAGCCACATATGGTGATGTCTTCCATCAAACCAGGGTCTTTAGCACAGCCATCTAAGTGTCTCTGTTGGTGAAGCTGTGTGTCATGTGGTTGGGAAGTTGTTTGATCCCTCACTAGTTGCACATTGGTTACAGAAGATTAGTTTTCACCTCCTAAAGGTCAGGCAACACTATGACAACACGCACAGGTTACAGGTTTTTTCACAATTAGAATACACAGGTTAGATTATTATTCATACGTAGTATAAGAGGCAGTGCTGATATTTTACAGTGTGTCAATAAATACTGTTTCATACCTCTGCCAGACTGTCAGCTGAAGCCCATTCATCATCATTCCTAAAGGGTGTCGCAGTTGAGTCTCAGGCAGATTGCACACTGGGATTACACTGAGACGCTAGCAAGTTTAGGCAGGGGTCATGTATTTACCCTGGACACACACACACACACACACACACACACACGCACACACACACACACACAAACACACATTCACTCACACAAAGAAAAACTTTCATCTCTCATCTTCTTTCTTTGTGTCATGCAGTGCTGAGCGACTAGAGAAATGAGCCTGTCAGCTATCCATTTCAGAGGGTCAAACCAGACCCAGGTGCAGTTTATAGCTTTTTCCAACAAGACTGGTCTCAGGAATAGTTATTACGACTGTCAGTCAGAGAACCAAAATGGCTACTTTACAGCTGAATTACTTTATAGGACATTTGCTGAAATGGAAGCAGAAGAAACCTGAATGAAAGCACACTATAGCTGGTGTTCAGCTGCTGATGGCTAGGCAGCACTGTCTGAAACAACGTATCATAAGAGGAAGTCAGCCGCATACAAGAAGAACGAGGTACATGCCACCAAGGTACAGCAATTATTGGGATGACCAGTCAGCCATCTGCAAAGCTACAGCTACCTCAGCAGGTCTTTTCCACATCAGTGCAGCACCAAGAACTGAGACCATTTCAGGCTCTTCCACAGACTTATTACAAGTAACCCCAAAGTCAAACTCCATTCTGTGTGCCTGTGCATTGTCCTCTCTAAAGAAATGCAAACATAAATACCACGCCATACCTTCAGCCCATATAAATCATTGAAGTTTAATCATTCAAATTCTTCCACCTCCCAGACTTTTATGTTGTTATTAGACACCACTGTTACAATGTAGTGGTAAGAAGAAAGCTAGCTATCAATGGAAAATACTCCTTTAAAATACCACACGATCAAAAAACTAACATTTTGTTAGTTTTCCTTATTTGTGCATGTTACAAAATGTGTGGTGTCTCTTCAACTCCCAACATCCCTGCTTAAACATTCTGTGTCTTGGTGTGGCATTCCATGTCAATGAGATGGGTGTGGACATGTTAAACTGCCCTACAGCCATTTTCTGTCACTCTGGAAGGAATCCAATCAAAGCGATAAAAAAAGAACAAAGTGGAGAAATTGTGCCAATCCTGGACATGTTTTGTTTATTTTTTCAATTTGACGAACAGCTCAGATGTTGACATTAGAGAATTGCAAAAACCAACATCTATAATTACAGGACTCTTCATGTACACTGGGTTGGCATGTAAAAATAAGGGAGGGCAAAACAAAATGTGCCAGTGTATTGTGATGTTTATATGTCTTTTATTCCAGCTCTCCAGTGTAGTGTTGGTAGGTTGACAGTATAACATTGCACAAACCTTAATGCTCTTGTATGACATGAGTTGACTTACAGATCACAGCATTATTTTAAACAAACGACTCTTCCTGATCCTTAATACTCTCAACTGGGCTGACCCCTTTTTGCGTGCTTGTACAGAGTTCGCTTTTTCAAGACAAGTGTTCTCACAAGGGGCCGTGTCTGAGAGCCAAGACTGTAACCTGTGTTTAATGAAGCGAATCAGTGCCCTTCCACAGCACTGGAGTCCTAGTGCACCTGCACTAAACCTGCAGCCTGTTTTCAAGACTTCAGTCAATACCTCTGCTATGCAACACCTGGCAGGGTGACTTGGAGTGACATGAACATCATGTACATCGCACCTCACAATGTATACATTTGCACTCTGTTCTACAATGCAACATCCAGATTCCGTTCACTTGTTAGCGAACATTTTATTTTTATTTACCACATGACAATGTACTTGCTGCCCTGTATGCTTTTGCTAAGAAACAGTAAAAAAAGGATTAGATAACCACACTTCCATGCGATGTATAATTCACTTTTAAAAATTGCAAACATTTGCAAAAAGTGATACTGGTGCAGCACAAGCAATTTTCTGACTTGACTGAAAACTTCATTTGTAGCATCACATTCTAGACTACACCTATTTAAAGCCAGCGCTGCTACCGCTGTGGGAAGCTTATCTGTAATCCAGTGAAAGGGTTTTGCTTTTATTTTGTCATGATGAGGTGTCAGGCAGGTTACCGGGGATTAACATACAGATTTGTACCAGCTCCTTTCGCATTTTCATGCAACCGCTGAAAATGTTAATTCTGCAGGTCCTACAATATTCATCAATCTCTGCTGCAACAAGGAGCATTCTCACATGGGGATGCATCTCGTGTTAAAATGTATTACAGCTGACTTGCGGTCGGCCTCTGTTCAATGTAAGCACGAATGCATTTTGTTCTTAAACTCGTGCGTGTGTGTGCAGAGGTCTCTGGGAGCCAGCTCCGAATACAGTGAGGCTTCAACTCACATTCAGGGCTGTCTTTTTCCTCAGACTGTGAGCGTTTCTGACACGAGTTAGACTCGCAAGAATGAGACAGTGTTTACTAGGCAACAATAGGGGTTCTTATGGGAAAAAACCCAGGGAAAGTGTTTTTGTTTGGATGTACCAGTTATTTATAACTGCTCCTCTTGCTCAGGTTAATGTTCAGTTCGGCTTTTTTTTCCAGAAATCTTCAAATTATTCTCAGCTATAAACAGATACAGGGAGTACTAGTTAAATGATAATTATAAGGTGAACTGATGATATGTATTTTCAGAGAATAGCCTTAGATGCCCTTTAAATAAATCAAACACACTCAATGCCTTCTACTGAAAGTAGAAAATATTAGTCACATCTTTAAAGAAGAAAGCCTTTTCCTTTGGGACTGAGGAACCCAGCTGTGTTGACTTTAAAGGGCCGCTGGAGAACAGCACTGCTTGCTGCTGGGTCGACACATCTTGCACGCTTTGCATGTGTGTGTATGCATGTGTGTGTAGTGGGATATGTGTATTATACGTGTGAGTGTGTGTGTGCATGTGTTTATGTACATGTGTGTGATTATGCATATGTGTTTGTGTATTTTTGTTTACATATGTGTATATGCATTTGTGCATGTGTATGTATGTATGTGTACATGTACAAGTGCATGCGTGCATATAAATGTATGACTGTGTATAGTTGTGCATGTGCGCATGTGTACAGTATGTGTGTGTATATGTACGTGCATGCGTACGTGGGTGTGTGTGTGAGTGAGTCTTAAAGAATGGGGCAGACACTGCCTTAGTTGTGGAGGCTGCTGGGCTGGGACAGATAAGAGCTCCAGTCCACTCTGATGTGCATGTCATGGCCTGGCTCTTAATTCGGACGGACTGAGGAGATTCCATGCCCATTTGATCTCTGGCCTATCCATGCTCCGGGCCCCCAGGCTCCACACTCACAGATCTGAGCTCCCAGCTGGTGTGACCATGTGGACCAGCAGCTGCCCCTGGCCCAGTTCACACTCGCTGACCATGTGGGCCTCATTTGCACACACTCTGCACACACTTTCCCCTGGTCCAAAGGCTGTCTGGAAATCATACAGACTGTACAGACTCTACACTCCGCCTGCTAACAATGCAGACTAACACAGCATACTGCTGGTTTTAACAGTTCCATGCAAATGGAGGGATGAGGGTTAAATATTTACTGCCTGCAAGCTATGGTGGGGGAAGTCTGGTCTTGATTTTGAATAACTTTTTCCGTATTCTGTGAGGAGGAGACACAAGATCTAAGGTCTACTTGCGAGAGCCGGAGGGGCAGGAGAGAGGTGAGCTGCACACAGGAGGGAGTTTGAATGCCTGTCGGAGACTGTGGGGGAGTGGAGGGGGATTCCAAATGTTTGAATGCTTTGAGGCGGTACTGGGTAATGAAACGGTAGACAACAGTCACATAGCTACGCTGGAGAGAGAGAGAGAAGGAGGGATGTATAGCATATACATATGTAGACATATATGTGAGTGCATACATTCATGGACATATATATGAATCAATGAGTAACAACTGCCTGATTGCCTGGGAAAAGTAAAAACATGTGCGGGCAAGTAAAATAGGCCAGTGAGTGAATTGCCCCATTGGGCAAGCTTTGGTTCAGAAGAAATTTAAAATTTTGGTTGGAAAAATCCATGGTTTCTGTGTTCCCACTGTTAAGTTAGCACATCAGCAGTTTGAACGAGGTGGCTCACATTGGGTCCTGTGATCAATCATACCTCTAGCTCTTGACCAATAACCACCTACCTGTTACCATGGAAGTGCACCAAATCAACCACTTATCAGAGTGCTATAAAGCACTGTCCTTTTTTTTTTTTTTTTTTGCCCTGTCTGCCTTCCACCATGTTTCTCAACAACTGGGTCACAACACAAAATGACAGAAAGTAACGTGCAAGGTGTAATGAGCCACCTAGTTAGTTTCATAGCTAGAGCCTTATTGTAACTTTGTTATCTCAACTGGTTTACATAGCCAGATAGCTAGCCCTGTATTATGGCTTATGAGCAAGTTATTTTCTATAGCAGAAGATGACTTTCTGCAAGACTTGCTGAACTTGGATTCATGTACAGCCAGAGTCTAGGCTTGCAGACACTGCTCACTCAAATAATGCAGTTTTAAATGGCATACAACTGTGAAGTTGGATTACCCACACTTGCTCACCTGAAAACAGTCACTACCTGATCCAACTTGATTGATTAGTCTGACCTGCTTGCATCACACTGCAATAGACCTGACAGACGCTTCAGTTCCATAGCCCTGTGCTTACAACGTAAAATCTCTAGCAATATATGTCGGAAACAATAACTACTTAGCTAGCAAATGTAACCTCCGTCCCTAACATTAGCGACATGCCAGCCACACTCAGCCACCTCATCTCTAACTAGCTAGCCTACCAGTTAACCAGCCAGCTAGCTGTAGTGTCTAACTTAATATTTTCTCTCAGAAAAGGTGGCATTTGTACCATGTTTATATTTCTCACACCCACTGAAGCAGCATATGGAATTTAAAGTCTCCAGTTTGGAAAGACATCCCCTCGCTCAGATCTCATCAATTAGGAGGATGAAATGAGTGCAGTGACAATTGTTTAGGCAAATTTTTAGGAAAACAATTCAATAACATTAACTGTTTTGAACAGAACAAATGGCAGAAAACAGAACCTAAAAAGCAAAGACAACCCTGGGACAAGTCTAATGAATCTCTGAATGGGAAAGATAAATCATGCATCAAACACACAGGTTATCAAAATTATAATGGCCATTTAACATGCTTTATTGTATTACAGTTACCATATGCCATATCTGGGTAGTCTGGGCAAATCTCCTGCACTACGTTTCTGATCACGGCCTCCTCAGTGAGACTCCAGCCCTGGATCCTGGCTCTGTGTAGCCCACCCCTTGCTGGCCCTTCTGCTCTGGCCCAGGGCTCGTCTACCCATTGCCTAACTCACCGTTCCATTATGACTGCAACCACGTCTGTCTGTGATCTTCCATGACGTCTCCTGTCTGACTCCCCCTGGGTATCTGTTCCTAGGCAGTGTCCTTTCGCTTGCCAGTCAGCCAGTTCCCCACTTCTGCACACCGCCCCCCCCCCCCCCCCGTCTGGTTGATCTGGCAGCTCCAAATCTTTTGCCCTTTTAGTTCATGTCCAGAGGGTCCTTAAGGAATGGGAAGTTTCTTTTCTGTACTGCCTGAAAGCCTGGGCTCTTTGTATCTCTTTGCTCTGCAGACTACTGAGCCAGCTGCTTATGCACCCCAGGCCGCGGGCCCAGATGACATCAGTGCCATGCCCACTGACGACCCAAGAGCGTCCCTGTTTAGGTTGGACCCCTCTCTCCTAGGCTGTCCCCCTTAGGAGCCTCCCACACTGTGTGCCCTATCTCTATATGCAGCCCTGGAAACAGCCCATTGATAAAAGAGGGCACACATGACTTACACATGAATTACAGATGGGCTACAGTCAATAAACCAACAGCATATTATAACAGTGGTGCGGAAAGGGACATATCAGAATGCACAACTTCTTGTACCTTGTCACAGAGTAGGGGGTATGGCAGCTGACAACCTAACCGCTACTGTCAACAAAAAAGAAGAAGCAGCGGTTGCAGTAGGCTAAGGAACACAAACACTCGGCAGTGAAGAATTGGAAAAATATTGCTTGGTGTGATGAATCCCAGTTCCTGTTCCATGTTGATGGGAGGACCAGGATACAGTGACAACCACCTGAGCCTATGGATCCATCCTGCCAAGTGTGTTTTTGTGCCACACGTTTGGGTCCCTCAGTGCAAGTAGAGCAACAGTACCACCACAGGACATCCGACCATTGTTGCCGATATGGTGCATCCCTTCATGACAGCAGTGTATCCATCTGCAAATGGACTCTTTCAGCAGGACAATTCTCCATGCCATGATTGTGCATGAATGGTTATGGGAACATGACAGTGAATTCAGCTTACTTCAGTGGCCTCCCCAGTCACCAGATCTCAATCCAGTCTGGCATCTGTGGGGTGAAATGGAACAAGCTATTCGGAGTTGAGATCCACTAGCAGCCCATTTGCAAAAACTATGGGACATTTATATATCCATAAATGAGAGAGAGAGAAAGGGAAATAGAGAGAGAGAGAGAGAGAGAGGGAGGCAGATAAGGATGAAGAGAGGGAGCAAGAGAAATAGGGAATAACAAAGGCCAGAGTGCAAACAAGAAGTAGAGAATGAGGCAGAGTAAACAGGCTCGTTCTCTCTCTTTTCTCTGCAGAACTCCTCTCATTAGTTTGTTTCCTCCCATAGTGCTTTTCTCTGGGAGTCTGCTGTGGGCAGGTCCTGTCAAAAATAAAAGCTAAAAAAAAAAAAACAAAACTCCACCAGTTTCCCCACTGACGGAAAACATGGAAACACCATTCAGTACCACTTAAATCCTATGAGGCTACACATACAAACACACAATGCCTACAAACAAATACTTTATCCAAAAAAAGAATACAACTGGTCACTATTTTGTTCAAAACAGGACATATCCCGCTGGCTTCAATTTAGTACCAGCACCACCATGTTATTGTTAGTAGCTGTTCAGCTCACAGCTCCTTTTCCCACACTGAAATGTGAATTTTCATGTAATGCTGCCAGTGTCCTTATTTGCTTGGGAGATATTATCTTATGCTGTTTACTGCTCTTAAAAATTAAAGAATTAAACCCCCAGATTAAGGCTGCAGCACTTTTAAGGCATTACTTGGTTTATCCACAAGAGTACCTTACTGAATGACTGACACCATCAGCCTATGGTAGACAGCTGAAAACACTTTTAAATGCTTAAATTTTTTTTTTTTTTTTTTTACTTTTAATTTGTTTTACATGTTTCTTCTAGTATATTGCCACTTATATTTGTTTTTTTTTTCTGCTGATACTTTTTCTCTGCTTTTGCTTTTTATTGTGTTATTAGTACAATAATAATAATTATAATTTAAAAGAGAACAAACTCTTATCTTGGGACAAATGAGATGGAAACCCTTTAAGTCCTCTACATCTACAGGAACCCAATAACCCTAGATAAGCCTGACGAATCGGCCCCCATGGAGCTCAAATGAGCCACGACAGCAGCAATTATGAACAGCCACCCGTGTGTCTCGCACAGACACCATATAAATCACTTTCCCACCCGCAGATGCACTGCTCCACTGGCCTGAAGGAGGGGGACATGCATTATTTACCAACAGAAAACTGCAAGATCATCGCTTTATGGATAACTCAGCACTTCTGTGGTGGACCCCAATGAGCAGGGCGGTGGAGTTATGAGCGGGCAACACAGGAAGCTGCGGATAGGAAATGTGAAGTCATGGAGGGATTGTAGACCTGCCAAGGACAGAAAAGATGTTCCTGATTACCTCCCAGATAGTAGGGCAGGCAGTCAACCCACCAAACACCTATTCCCCATCCAGATATGACAAAGAAAAGACAAATATTACGTTAACTTCTTCAACACATTGAAAAAAAATAACCTTTTTTGTTGTGTATGCTCTCGTGTAGCATGCGCAACAAGAAATGCTTGATATCATATCATTTGCACAGTAACAAAACTTTGCGGTGCAGGCATTTTGATCATATTCCATGAGTGGAAAGACCACTCTGCCTTCATCTTCAGTCTCCATGTGAAAAAAATCTTCACAAGAGAAATGAGAAACTGACGATGAGCACCATTATTTTACCCCTTCCAAAAAGACTAATGAACAAGAACGGCAACAATGAGGAGCAAACACATGCCAAACGGCGACTCATTTCTCCTGATGTTTGTTTTCTCTTCCTCAAGCCGCTATTACTGAGAAATGAGGCAGGTGTGTTTTAGCTGAGGTCATATAGGGGCAGGGTGCAGCGGTGTTGAAACATTAAAGAATATTTTTCACAGTCGCCTGAACTGGCGCCACCCAGAGGGAAATTTCATGTACACTCATTACACTCCAAATAATTAATCAGTTGTTCTGAGAACTGGCTGAGCCCTACAGCCTAAGACATCACAAGCTTGAGTTGGGGCTGTGTCATTAGCCAACAATGAGCAGGAGTCTGCAGTGGCAGAACAGGAGTCTGCAGTGGCAGAACAGGAGTCTGCAGTGGCAGAACAGGAGTCTGCAGTGGCAGAACAGGACTGGCATATTTTTTGGCCGGGGAAAAGTGGGTTATGTCAGCTGGGGTCCCCATGTTTCACCGCTCAGAAGCACCCTCTAGCAACTCTTGAGGAGCTAAGATGACATCAGTGAGACGTGCACCCCCCCCCCCCCCCCCCCCAATCTGTGTTTGCTCTTCTGTGGTACATTCTGGAACTTCCAGTGTGGAAAAACAGTCGTTGGAGGCATGTGAATGCACTGGGGGATTGAATTTGTCATGCTTCAGAGCTCCTGTGCTGTGTAGGGGATGTTTCGGTGTGACGAGCTTAATGTACTGTTGGAGTTTGTAAAAGTCAGGGTGTGAATACGTATATGAATGAACCGCTTCAAACCGGAGTCCCTCACCTCCTGTCTCTGGCCATATCTCTGCCTGCATGAACACACACAGGGCTGCCAGAACTGAAACCAGTTCAGGCTGGAACTTACTTCCCACTGTCATTCTTCACACATCATTTTTTTTTAATATATGGCTTGCCATTGAGGTAGATAGCACAGTGCTGTCATCTTACTGTCACTGATTACAACTGAACTGCAGAATTGTTTGTACTTTCAGTATTCACTGCTTTGGTTCTGGATGGCCATGTGGCTGTAGGTTTTCTTTCCAGCCAGGCATTCAATAACCAGATTCAAACAATCAGTGTCACAATTGAATCAGCTTAGCTTCAACCCCCAGTGCTGTGAGTGTAGCTGGTTTAATGACATTTGGAAACACTGCTGGACCATGGTGCCCCAGGACTGGAGTTAAGCAGCTCTGGGCAAGAAAAGTTTGAGAGAATGATGCAGCTGTGTAGCTCTGGTCAAAAAGAGTATGAGGGAATGATGGGGATGAACCAGTAGGGCTCGGTTCTGACTAGACATGTTTGGACAGGCTGCAGGTAAGTGAGAGATGTTTGACCTGCTGTGAACAGGGGGCAGAAATGCAATGTCTTACTGCTTGATTACTGGAGTGTTGAATGAGTCTCCCTGGGCACAGTGTGGGACACAAGCAAATCTCCCCCGCTGGCAGTACGACAGTTGGATAACTGTCACTGAGGGACCTCAACCAGAAAATTATATTTTGATGATCTGAACAAGATTAAAAAAAGTAATGGCCTGATGCTATTCACGACAAAACAGTGCTGTGAGCTTCTCAAAACTTAACTTGACATATCAGGCAGTCTGGGGTCACTGCAGAAAAGCTCATTATTCAGGCAGGTCTACCGAAGTAAACTACTGAGGTAATCAGAGATCCTCATTGACAGTTTTTACACTAATGATGTCAATGAGACAATGGGAGAGAGACAGAGAGAGTACGAGAAATAGAGAAAGAGAGAGAGAGAGAGATTTATGAGATTTATGTCCCGTGAAAACAATTTTCATTCTTGGTGGAACATCCAGTGCAAGATGAAAATATGCCAAAAGTATCACCAAGACAAAAGACATAAATAAAACAACCCTAACATCCCACCCACCAAATCACGTACAGGCCCTGACACACAGACAGTGATGGCTTAGTTTCGCTGTGAATGTAAACTACAACAGTTTAAAGAAAACGTTTTAAATCAGTGAAAATGATTTGAGCAGTGATATATATATATATATATATATATATATATATATATATATATATATATGCCCACTGCACAGCTGACGTTAGTCTGAAAGATCACCGTGGTCAGATGAGCAGTAAATTGAATGGAAAATCCACACATGCTCAGAAGAAAAAAAAAAATTCACCTGAACCTGAAAGCGTTGCTAATGAGACTAAAAAACACAGTGAAATGAATATCACCTCCTAGTGCCTTCTGGCCTGTTGCATAACCGCATATGTCACAACACTGGTATGCTTGTTATCACAAAATCACCAACCACTGTTTACGTGCAGCAGGATTGTCAGTCTCAGCATGTAATGTTAATGTCTGGCAGACCCACATTTGCCTGGATTGAAAGTAGGGATTGGACATCAGAGATCATGGGCAGAGACAGTTTATCAGAAGGGAGACTGTATTTGGTATTGCTTCCTAGTCTGTATAAGGAGTACTGGTCACTATATAAGTGGTGGTACCAAGAAGATCTAGTGATCAAACTCTTTGTATGGACAGAACATACAGACAACATACACAGAACCCAGTATCTTGTCACTACTTACAGGAAATCTGCTCACCACTAAAAATGCAATCAGAGGCTAATGCCTCCCTAGTATGTCACTCATATAAAATCTGAATGTAAGGAACGCTGATGTGTATATATATAAAAAAAAAAAACATAAACCTCTGCATTTCCTTTTTGCATCACTGAGGTTTATGTTCATCTGGGCATTGGCAATATATTTATTGCATTTTTCTGACAGAGCACGTGAGAGAGAAAGACCGAGGAAAAGAAAAACCTTGAGCAGCACAATCTAAATCACATCCTATAATAAACGGCCTTGAAAGGCGCCTACTGAAGCATATTGACAGAGTTGTCTGATGCCATTAATTTTCACTGATGTTTTCCTTTCCTTTTTTTACCTGACTCTCAAAGCGCAGTAGCTGAGCTTATAAACTGATGGATGCTGTTGGAACATGGTTCTATTTATTGAAAAGAGAGTAATACATGAAGATCATGGCAGTAGAGAACCCAGACTGATATATATGCGTTGCATCATCATCAACCAGTGAGCACCAGATCACTCCACTAAAACCTGCCCTGATTGTATTCTCTCCACTGTTATTCTACATGCACTGCTGTTGGCCAGCTTTTCTCTTGCTCCACTGGCATTTTGGCCCTGTTAACGTGGAGGGATTGGCATCTGATACCCCTGCCCTTAGCCCCTTATTCATAAATATGCAAGGTTATTCTGTATTTTCTCTACGTGTAGGATCCCCTGGATCTTCTGAAGATCGGGGTCAAACTCCATGGCATCATAACATCTACTGCACATATCGGTAATTTTTTTTTCATGGTAAAAGTTTCCCCCTTGAAAAAAAGTGAAAAAAAAAATCCTCAAAAGTCAGAAAACTTTATTTTCCTTTTTTATTTATTTATTATTTTCTGGCTTTTGAAGCAGCCTGACTCCCTCTCATATTAAAATCCATCTCTTTTTGATTGCTGCTTCAATGCAGAGAGTCCTCACTCCTTGCAGAAAAATTCTTCGAGCTGGAATGCAGACAACTCTGCTTTAATTTCCCTGACTGACAGACTCCCAGATGTCCCTCACTTGTAACCTGCAGCAAAGCATGGCACAGTTTTGATCCTCTTGTTTAAAATTACAAATCCATCACGTACCTGCAGCCTTGTACTTCAGTCGTGTTTCTTTCGCCAGACTCTCTTGTGTACATCTGTCCCCTCCCCACCTAATCTTTTGCACAAATTTCTCTGTACCAAAGACAATGTGACACTTTGCACAGCGGCGAGGATTCAGTACAGACAATTCTTACAAAACAGCAGCAACAGGCCTACTTCACAGATCATTGGCTCTGACTCAGACTTTGAAATCACACATTCCAGACAATTGTAGCTGTTAAGGTTCCTTCCTCTCTGTACTGCAGAATGCATCACACAAAAATATTAACATATATAATTAGATACACTCTTATACTCTTACTTTGTAAATTTCTCTGGATGAGAGCATCTGCTAAGTAACAAAGAAGGAGAATAAGGCAAAGTCACAATTATAATGCTTAATATCAAAGAGGCTTTCCATCTGAGATTTTTCCCAAACTCCCAGACACACTGCCCCAGGCAGCACTTAAACCAATACAGAGCTCTAATGCGCCAAGGGATGGTTCTACAGCTCCTCTTACAGCTTTGCTCCCAACAACACTTAACAAAGCATGGCCAGTATAATAGCCAGCAAATGTGAAGATGAAAGATAGAGAGGGTGGTAAGGAAACTAAATTTTTCATTTAGCATGTAAAATAAATGACCTGGGTAAGGTGAGAGTATGGCCTTAATAGAACTGATACAGAAATCAGATTTATGATGCGGTGCAGCTGTGAAACAGTGCACAGAACACAGTAATATTTCATACTAACAAGGCATTTTGCTGCAAGTTAGGGTGACTCCACAGCAACCCAATGGCCCAATAGGTGATTCCTGAGACTAATTACTATTCTACCACAGTACAAAACCTGCCAGGGCAGACAGGATGGTGTTTTCCTCAATCCACTCTAAATCTGTGTGGGGGAACAGAATAAACTCCCCGAAAGGGAGCAGATCAGCTTTTTTTGCTTTAATCTGCTCAATCTAAAGGAAGTAAACTAGTTCAGTGCAAACTTTTTTGTTTTGTCCATCCACATTCTGCAAACAGCAGATGTACTGGCAAGCAGTAGGAAAGTAAAATGTACTAGATGCTATTTGTGAATTTAGCTCAAAGAGAAGTCTGATGAACCTGATCATTTCAAGCATCATGACCAATTGTGTGCTGGACTTTGGATTTAAGAATCTCTGGATAAAAGCTCAAAATCTGCAATTACATCAGTGACTTTTGATATTAGCTCATGGTTATTTCACTTCATTTTTGAATAATGAATGTTATAGGAACTGAGTGTATGTACCTTGGCTATTACAATGCTTTTTTCACACTGAGTGTCATATGGCCCTCAAGTCATACCCCACTGCATTTTGATTGGTTCAGCAATTATAGGCTGTTTACAATTGACCAAATCATGACACCTATGGATGGAAGACACTGAGAGAGCTTTAATCCTGAGGGCCATATACTTTTGTTAAAATCAGAAAAGCAAAGAAATAAAGAGATGCAAGCTATGGATTATTCTTCTTTACAGCTGGGTTGCCACTAAGTTGTAGCCTTGACATAACATTGATGATCAAATAACCAAAGTGAAAAAAGAACTCGATTTTGTTCCAATTTGCCATACCTTTGACAAAGTTCTAAAGGCTTTCAGAAATAATACTACAGAACACGGTTTTGATCCATTCATCATGTGGGTCTATTATGTCTCTTAAACATGCCATTGACAAAAGCATGCCTGCCTCACACAAATCAAATGTTAGGTCAAATGAGTTCTTGAAATGAGCTGGTCGCTGATTGTGTGAGAGGGGATAAGCTTGTATCAGGCCAGTTGCAGTTCCATTAAAGAAAGTTTAATTTGCCGGCTTTGTCTGTGCACTCGGACAGTTTTAATTTCCAGACGGCCTAAGCCCTGTCATGAGTTTCAAAGCCACTTTTTAAAAAAATTAAATATACAACATCAAATGCCTGCATTCAAATTCCTGGGCTAAAACAACAGGCTTCATAGTTTCCCTTATTTAAAAGGTGATGGATATTCACAGTTGATCAGTCCCATGAATTAGCAAGCAGCAATTATTTTCCAAAGAAGTTTAATTTAAAAATTGTTAAGTCAGATGTTCTTTCCCCCCTTTTCAAAGCATACAGATACTTTCTATTATTAGAATTCATATGGTATAACATTTAATCCCTGTTAAACCTTTTTCAGTATCAATTCGTGGTGCTGCAGTATGTTCTATAGATTAAATTTTCAAACGTGGCAAGCCATGCATACTGGCAGTGTTATCTGTAGACTGCTATTAACCAGTCCGTCCATAGCGTGACCGTATATATCCACCACAGCATAATGTAGTCAGTTTCTATGCAGCATCAAGGCCCCAGGTAATAGCCTGTGTCACTGACGTCTAAACGTACTGTATGGATTAGAGACCGACTCCTTCCTTCAAAAGGCAGATAGCAGCAGGATTTCTGTACGTATTTGGATCACCGCATCTTAATAACATCATTAATTAAGCAAATCGTTAGCTCAATAAGCAATTAAGGGCTCAGATCGAATGGAGGCCACAAACACTGCATTTCCAAAGAACCAGAATAAAACAAAGCCAAGGCTAAATGTTGGCTTTCATCTCATCCAGGGATGTTTTTCATCAGTATCTCTCTTTTGTTCTAATTAATTTCATGTTAGAGGCAGACATTTTGTTCACCTCTATGGAAATTTGTTCAAGACCTTTATGCAATCATGTCTGGATGATGTGTATCTTTTCCCACTCTCCCGTAATACTGTACAATATATAGGCGTTAAGTGCATCTTAAGAAGAGGCTCAAATCAAAATCGTGCATGTACTTGTAATTACGAAATTTTTAAATTTATTTACACAAATTCTAAACTTGGAAATGACTCATGTCTCATCTAAAAGACCAGGCTTGAATTATCTGAGAATGTCAAAAACATATATCCTTGAACCAGTCAAATAACTTTATTATTTGACACTGAAATGCTCGTTATTCTCCAAGCTTGGAGACAAGGGTGTCATTTTACTCCTGATATACTGTGCTGATGTATTGATTTCACATTCCTCTGGCCACTTGAGGGCTATCCTAAAGTACAGCAGAAATGGCGCTGTTTTTGGTGTTAGGCATAACAGCTGGAACTTCAGTACTGCTGGCCAAGGGCAGCTGTGGCTAGTTCTCACCCTTCGAAGTAAGTAATAAAATGTAAGTCATCTATGATGCCAGGGTGAAGCACGGAGCTCCATGGAAGCTGTGCTGATCCTCGCCTTTGTAATGGGAAAGCTAATTATAGTACTTTGTCTCTTTGGGGGGATCGATTGGAGCAGGGCTTACATCACCAACATGAGCAGTGGGGAATGGCAGCTCTCACTGCAACCACAGCAACATCCCTCTGCTCCTGAGCAAGACTGATCTACTGAATTCCACAGCTCAGCGACACTGAAGTCTCTGAATGTTCCCCTCCTCTGTGAGCTGTGCCGCATGCTGTAAATTTCAACCAGAAGGTTCTTGAGGAATTACAAACGTTCACGTTGCATTTTTTGTATTAACTATTAAGAATACTATCGCAGTAATATTAAAAAAAATGGGATCAAACTACAGCATGACGAATCATACATTTGTCAACTATTTTAACAGGGGTGGATTTAGTTATTCTTTCAGCTTTTAAAATAAAAACAGAAGCACAAGATATTCAGACTCAACATTTTTTGTGCACACAACTAAAAATCAAATAAATAAAAATAACAATACAAAACATTTTGAAAGGCTGGTATAATGTCACTATAAAAGTGACTCACCTGTGCAAACCTACCTCTAAAACATTAGTTTACAAACATAAGTTGCAAGTGCTGGCTAATTAGAGACAACTGCCACATACTTCCTCATTTTCAAGTTTAATTAGCATGTTCCTAATTCATATTCACAAACAAAATAAGTAGATTGTGCACTTATTTAAGTGTAGCAGTTAAAGATTCTATCACAAAAGTCTGGTGATATCCAGTAAAAGACAGAGCAGATCTTCTAGTTCTTAATAACATCAACACCTTCACAGCAATAAATTTATTTTTACTGTAAGGATCCATGGAGAAATGACACATTTATTCAATCAACATTTGTCCTTAACGCTGACATACAAATAGATTCAAGACAACACATACATACAAAAAACACACACACAAAGAACACTTGTCAGGGTCAGCTCATGACAAGGATGCTATTGTGGCTTTTAAAAACCAGACAAACTTCTCTAGTGGTTTCCAACATGATGTTTCTAATCTCCTTGATAGAGAAATGCAAATGACAATGAACAAAGGTTGCATGGCTAATGTTTCAGAGCAAATGACTCCCTGGTTTAACACCTTTTTGTTGGCAGACACAGGGAAATGCCTTCTCCTTCAAGGTGGCTGAATGCTCTGTGGATTCTGAGGTCAGAGTCTCATTTGCTGGGACAAAAATCCATTTCAGAGATCAGTTTTCCATGCAAAGAGTTATCCCCATCAAAGCAGGAGGGCTTTTGTTTAATCATTTCTCTTCTGTTCACACTTTCTGACATCAGTGGTGCTCACTGTTTTAGTTTCTTGGCTGATTCACAGGTGTAAACTCCCATTGGCTAATCCCACTGGTAAACTCCCATTGTGTGTTAATAACTATGAATCAATGGCAAAAGGCTGTTCTTCAGCACTTGATAACTACAGACATACAGTACATGATATTGCATTTGACAGATTCCTTCATGCTTATATCTGCTTGTGGTACACTTGAATGATATAATCTATGTCTTATAAAGCCTTGTTTACAATAAAAAAGATAACATCTATACAAATATGTAAATCTCTCAAGCTCAAAGGAACAGAGCTGGTCACATCACAGGAAAAAATACATCCCATCAATCAATGCTGTTTGTAGAGGCTGTGACAGAGAATACTGCATAGGATGAACCGAGACGTGCCAAAAATGACTATGGTCATTATGGTTATGGTTATCATTTTCAGTGACAGGGCTTAATGCATGCACGTTTTTTTCTTGGCTGAAGGCCAATTAGACCATATCTTGATGGGCTGTATTCGTCTAACAAGTTCAGGAGGAAATATCACCACAGTCAATCCCAATAGCAGACTAAAGTGATCTCAATTACTCGAACCATCATCCTTGACTTTCTCTACCGCATTTATATAAAACTGGCCAGATTCAATACGCCCAAAATTGTGCTGCTTCTTGTACTATGCATAATACATTTCAACAGCTGCACTTCTTCGATATGTACACATCATCATGGATTTAGTGGTCTTGTGAATGAACGGACACTAACTGTGCAAGAACTGGAATAAAACTCATTAGTCAAAGTTAAGGACAAAGCCAGACAGCAGTTAGTCTGAATATGGGCCAAGGTCTCTTCAACGGACAAATAAAAAAGGGATCCCAGACCCAGCGTAAAGTCCTTGGCAGTTCCAAAAAGCAGCACGCGTCACAGTCACTACCTCTCCTGTCATCTCCCCTGCTCTGTTCTTCCAGAAAACAAAATGGTAAAGTGTCAGGGAAAAACACAGTTTTAGAGAGAAAATTGAGTGGTCAACTAATGTACACGGACTGCACTTACTGTCCTAGATTTCTCACAGAAGATTGGCCAAACACACATCTCTGACTTCTTGCATGCCTCTCTCTTACATTCCAAACTCCATGTTGTCCGCAATGGCTCTTCACAAGCATTCACCCAGGCATGCTCATGAGAAACACCCATTATTCATACTACATTCACACGGAAGGGAGGCATTTAGAGTTCAAGATGATGAAGATTGTTCAGATATGAGGGAGCACCACACAGCCCGCAAAGACAGTATGACTCATTGTTGAATTAATGGTGAGCATTTATCAAGATTTGGCATGACTCTTCAAAGGCCCATTCTATCGACAACACTGATTTACCACAAAACACTTTTATACTCCTCTGGCAAGAAAACATGATGCAATTCAGTGACATATCTTCAGCAAGAAAAAGTGATGGCAGGGTAAACATTAAAAGTAATCAACATGCAGTACTTTGTCTCAGCTCACATGCTGCCAAGGTTATTCATTTAAGACTAAATATCAGTGTTTATGGATCTCAAAAAAAGAGTGGTGTACAGAAGCTTGCACAAAATCAGTAAAGCCAACACAGGGGCTGACCAACTCTGTCCTCTGAACGATGTTCAGAGGTTTCCCCTCACAATTTATTGTCTGTTTCATACGTCATATAATTAATTTTTCACCTTGATTTTCAGTTAAATGATTGAAAATGAACTCTGGGAAGGATTTAGTTGGACATACCAAGCACACCAGTCTGTTGCCCTTCACAAGGCTGATGTGTAAATGTCTGGTACATTTATGCAATCTCTATCCCTGAATTTTACTTCCTCATAAGTATATTTTTCAACAAGTTATGGTACCTTTAAGAAACACAAAACATTAAAACTTGCAAGTTTGACCAAAGCGTTTTTAGAAATCCATCATGACACCACAGAGTGATCTGTGATCCTCAATCCTCTAATCGCTAAGTAAACATGAAAGTGATTACTTGGCGATTAGAAGTGGATCCTGCCCTGCCTTGACATTTTCATTACAGCAACTTGGAGATTTTCATCTCAGAGCAGCCTTTCCATTTAACACAAAAACAGCACAGCTGGTTTCTTTAAGGACAAACCACTGCCTATTTCTAGAATACCTGGTAGACCAGGACAGCAGTGTCTTTTGAAAGTAAGCTAAAGGGAAATTTAGCCCTTTGCTATAAAGAGAACTCAGAGCCAGTGCAGTTCTGCTGATGCCAAAACTCAGAGAATACAGGTAAATGTTGCAGTGTGTTCTGCTCAAGGTGTGATGGTTTTATAAATATTTGCTGTGGAAACCTTGAGGAAACTCAGTGTTCTGCACTCATGAAAGGTATGGTGCCAGAGCTGGGACTGCTGAATTATAAATTGATGAGGAAATAATAAAACCCAGGACCAGAATTTACAAATAAGCCTTAACAGAGTCACAGGATTCTGAACATGTTAAACCCAATTAGAAACTTGCCTCTTTACATGCGAGTTTTTAAAGAGTATCAATGGATACCTGTTATATTTTCCATCTTTTCCTGTGCTTGATTCATTGAGAAAGACAACTGTCATGATCCTCTAAATATTTAATACATACAAATAAGACATAAATGGTCCAAATTCACCGTGACGACAATTTTTCCCTGCCTTAGCAACTTCTAATTACTTCTATTCAATGCCTGGAAAGCGATGGACTGACACATATACAGTGTTCTTTGCCTGTGTGAACAAAGTCAGTTACATCATTTAAAACAGGGTGAATTCAGATGCCTTCTTCAGGGGCGCAACAGTAGTGTCCAGTGTAGAACTGAAATTCACGACATCCTGTTCCCTTAGTGTTTTTCCACTCTATTGCTTTGTAAACATGCTGAGTTGTTAAAAAAAGAGACATACTCAAGTCTTTTGACATTTAAATAATTGTGCCATTGTGGCTCAAAAAAAAAAAAAAAAACTCCTACAATGCATTACAAGATAGACTGGGTGCATGTCTCAAAGAGCCAGTTATTCCCTCAGGAAGTTGAGATTTAGATTTCACTTTCTTCTTTCAAACATTAACTGCATACATTTCAGTCCCAAAAGATTCTAATTTTCAACATTACACCATAAAATATATTAACATAGCTTGACCTCGTTTGAAAGGAACGTCACATTTAATGTGCCATTATCTGTGTGCATTACCGATTCAAAGTGGATTCAAATGGAAGCGACTGCAAACGTCTGTCAGGCATCAAAAGAGGACCACAACCCCATTAGAGCTGTAATGGGGCCCGTGTCGGATATTGGAATATACTGTCTGTTGTGCATTTGCTAAATTGTGTGGAAATATCCAAGGGCATTGAGCAATTACTTGAATCTTATGGTAAATTTTACCATTACTGTTGTGCCTGTGTCTCCGCCACTCAGTGAGATTGTTTTAGCATTTTAACAGACCTCTGCTTGAGGAAAAACAGAATTCAGATATTTTTCCCTTGAAATAAAGTGGGTGGGATAATTTAGAAAGTGCTCTTTTCTGAGTGCTGCCCTCTTTTAGCAGGAAAGCCATTCATAGTTTTAAAAAGGATACCAGTAACTGAGGGTGATAGTGATACATTTATTTTCTTTTTTTTTTCATTTTTGTAATGTTTTTTTTTTCTTCATTTCTTGTGCCTGTCACAGAACTTGTATTTCAATAACTTCATGAATATGCTTTCAGTTTTTAATTAAATTATTAATATCTAATCAACTTCAGACAGGAGTGATTGGTGTTTGTCAGCCAGCAGTTCCACAACAATATGTTGAAAAGATGATGTGCCAGTGTAATTGCACTCCCCTGAGTGACAATTTGCCTTGCCTTCTATCAGAGTGAGAAAAAAGACCCAGAATCACGGACAGCTTGCGGTGACGTGAAGTCAAAATTCTTTTTTTTCCTCTGACAGCCAATCAGCACAAAGCAGTTTGATTATACACCTGATAATCAAACTGTGAAAACATCCCTGTATCATGCCCAGGAAGATATCACCAGTTCATTGAAAATATTGTCCATGGCCAGTTCCCCCAGGGTCTGGCAGACAACTTTTTCAATAACTGACTAGTGAGAGCCAATAATCATTAAAAATAGCTTAAATGATCAAAACGCTTCTTCCTGACTGTATGTGAGGTGCGATGCCTCGGAGTTAATAGTGGCTCCAACGTGTAAGCAGTGATGAAAAAACACACACTTTCTGATTTTCTAAAAGAACAAAAAACCTTGACAATTATCTATCTGGACTTTAGCCTGTGGATGTGCATTATTCGTGTGTCAGGAATTATTAAAAAAAAAAAGAACAAAAACATCTATTTTAATGATCACATGTTCTGCAGAACTCTAAACAACCTGTGGATGATCTCTGACTTTCATTTAAAGGAAATGAATGTAAAAGCTTTGCAGTGCATGATTTCACCACCAGCGAAGTACAGTGTAAGAGAGACATGGGACCATCCACTGACAAATGATCAGCTGTGATATGAAGTGTTGAGATGCCAAAAAAAAAACAAACAGAAGGCAATTGCACTGCACACAGATCTCTTAATGCCACTTCTGTTGGCTTATTTCATTTACCGTCTTAATGCTTTGGAACAATCACTTTCACCTTTCGGCCTGCATTTCTGACAGACACTCTAACACTTCAATACTATAATGCCATTCGCAATGGTAAGGGGATGACCTTATTTTTCTTTGTCCCTCCCTTCCAAAAACTGCAAGTGATTAAAATCACAAATGAAACCTTTTAAATGTTGGGAGGATTTGGAGAGGTCTGAAAATGTCAAATCTTTTTAAAATGCAGAAATAAATTTATTTCTGAATATTCCTTCTGTGAGTATATGAAAAAGACATATGTCCACTCCTCAGGTTTCCACTCCTCTACTTCTCTGCAGACAAGGCCTGCCAAATAACTGCCTTAAAAACATCGAATGGAGATGGGAATACAATTCACTACACGCCTGCAGTCACATACATATGAGATAATAATATAACCATATACAAAAATCATATAATCAATCAATTATATAATGTAAGGCCAAGCCCTCTTAAAGCCTATAAATAAATAAAAGAAATGAAATGAAATTGTCACCTTTTTGTTCATGAAATACAGCTACTACTGATCTCACTGATACAGAGCACTATGACAGAATTAGAATTCCAAATTCTAAAAAAAGGCTACAAAGCAACAGGAGATATCAGAGCACAAACACCTGTAAGTAATGTGCTGTTTGTGCAGACAGTGTAAACGTTCACTGTGCACAGATTCTGGTTACCAAGGCAACAAAGTTTTTATTCTCTAGGCCCAAAGCAACGCCTTCTTCACTCCAATTAGGGCATAGCATTCCCAGAATGCATCACTTCAAAATCAGGTATCCATTTGTGCTAAGATTTCTATCACTGTCTCAAAATGAAATTTCTCAGATGAGCAGTTCAGAAACAAAAGACATCCAAGGCTTAAAGTAGGTTGAATATTTGTGCACAGGAGACACAGGGGACATTATACATCACATGCAATTATTTCAGGTTGTAACAGTTAAATTATTCATTGACAGTCATCAAATGACAGGTGAAAATGGGTTCAACTCTAGTGCTCATTAGCATTCAATACTGTTATTGTGACAAGTAAAAGAGAAAAACAAATCAAAATAATGGGATGCATATAAAATGAGATCACTATCTAAATGGATAAATGAGATTTTAAACAGGACTCCCACTCATTTATGTAACTACAACTACCACTGTAATTCTGTATTTTCTTGGCATGCAATATGACTACACAGAAACAAGTTTTTCACATTTGATGAAAAAAGGATAAAGATAGCTAGCCAGAACTGCAATTTGATGAGCAAACCGATTATATAATGCTTTATTTTAAACAAAAAGACCTGTCTAATTCTATTTATACAAGCAACTCTGATGACTGCACTTCATGAAGGCAGCAATGTAATGTGGTAGTTAGTGAGCAGATCCTGTAACCCAAAAGGTTGCCAGTTTCATTTCCAGGAAGAACACTGCTGTTGTACTTTTGAACAAGGCCAAAGTTACTGCAGTAAATGCATAGATATATAAAGAGATAATATGAAAGCTATGTAAATGGCTCTGGACAAGGACATTCTATTGTAAATGTAAGTATAATAGCCCTTACTTCATGAAGTAATGTGTGGCACATATCAACTATCCTCATGTTCTGACTGGAAATTACAAAGGCGTTTATAAAAATAATTAACCCATTTACATTTTACTGCATTTTTCTATCAATATACAGCTTGAATGGACTGGATCATATTCACGGCATAAAAATACTACAGCAACCAAATGCAAAAGCGAAATTATATATCACAGTACTGATAAAAATGGTTGATTGCCAGAGGTTATCCTTTCATGCACATAAGCCTGAGGCAAGAACACTGTGTCAGAAATGTTCAAGTTAAATTTCAATTCTTGCTCTCTTGAGACCTGGGTTCACATGCTAAGCAGACCAGAATTAAGGTGGTTTACAGTTTGACAGGCTGTGTAGTTACATGCTGACTGAATGTATGTATTTATGGATGAATACATTTACGTTGGAAAGAAGTCAGTCAAATATTAATAAGCAACATGGAAATGTTTAAAGCAAATGGTTCATCACCACATGCTCTGATGTACATAAACAAATGACAAAATACTGACAGTAAAAATACATGTACTCCTGTGCTGAACATTCAACAGAATCTATAAATTATACAAATCTCTCCAATTGCCTCTGCTATGGAGGCTTAATTTTTTAGACTTGCTACCTAATTACCTAAGTATTTGAGGAGAGGACATGGAAGGCATTCTATAGATGGCCATTACACAACCTTTTGGAATGGTGAAATGTCATGAAAAACACATTTCTATGCATAGAACTGGTATTCCTATCTTTGTTGCACTATGACCAAATCCTTATTTGCAGTCAGGGAGCCCTCTTATGTTCAACCTTTGAGAAATGCCAAACCTAGGTCTGCTAGAAAGTTTAAAAGCTTGTGAATAAGCTTTCTCTACATGTGGGAGCTCCTCCTGTGGTTTTTATACAGCACAGTAAAACCACTTATACAATTATTTATAATACAGTAACTGTATAATTAGGTTAGGCAACTTAAATGCCATTATTTCTAAATGTCCTGGCTAGGACTCTTTGCACATCTCTACCTGTTAGTTAGGGGCACTTCATTCCCTGAAAACAGCCTGCTTGAAGGAAAATTCAACCCTTTTCTTACATCCTTTAAAGCAGATGCAATCCACATCTTTGCAAGCCATTCAAAGAAACCAGACTGAAAAGTGTCATATTGGATAACGACAGCCCGAAATGTCAAATCTGTTAGGAGTTTTTTTTTTTTTATTTCAACACATCAGTTTAACAGCATGAGTCCTTCCCCGGCTCTGCTCCCAGTTAATGTACTTGTCAGTTAAAGGCCAGTACAGCTTGTGGGCTTGTTCGGGTTCTTCTTGAGGAAACAAAATCTATCTGTCTTTCCAAAATGGAGTGGCAGGCCAAGCCCTGAGGTTCTGGAGATGTCAATGCATTCCACTTAATTAATGAATCGTCTGCTTCCTCTGAAACACTGGTACAATGTGTTCGGGCCATTAGCTGCAGGACCAGATTCAATATGCCCATAATAACTGTAATTTTTAAGTAAGAAATTAAAGAAATATTACATTTCCCCTTATTTACAGAAAATTTTTTAAAGAATTTATTTGAAATGTAGGGTAAGCAGACATCTACCGCATAGCTGTGGCCTCCAGGCATGCTTGTGTTGCTCATCTATGTTCCAACTCTTCTTCAATTTATTGCTAAACTGAGGACAATGATTGGATGGGAACTTGAAGCAAACAGTGTCCCAGGCATCCATCAACATCTTGTTGAATGCCATCTGTGAAACAATCAGGACTGTGGAGCTACAGGCCCTGGAGTGGCCACCAATTACACTGAACATTCTTTGGAATGCTAGAGCCTGCACGTTAAATGAAATGAGATTTTATTTGAAAAAAAAGTCTTTTGAAGCTTTGGTGGCGAGGATCCAATGGTTTAATCAGTAAGACACAGACTCAAGAAACATCACTGCCACCATGAGTACACCTAGCAGTGCAAACAGATGGTGGCTGATCACAGGGTGTTCCTCAAACAGAAGAAAGAAAACTTTTTCCACAGAAATTGTGCAATGTGCCAGAACACCCTCAAGGAGGCCATGAGCATTCCTTCCAAATTTCATGACTACTGACTAGGTACAACAGGAATCATGTTAATGTGACTTTTGGAGGAACAACAGATGCAGTGTGCCTACCACAAACAAGCATCAGGCATATTTGCCCTGACCCCAAGAGTACTGCACTTAGCTTGGTATGCCTCTATTTCTGTCCACATTAAAGAGGCATGGTAGAAACCAGCAGTTGAGGTCACATCACAGGAGAGGGGCTGTGATTGCACTTGTTAGGTGTTTTTTTTTTTTTTGACAGTACAACCCACCATCAACAGATTGCAGCAAGGGGGAGAAATGATGGGGACTGTCCATGAGCTTGGATGGGCTTGCGGTTAAATCGCTGGCACTTTATAGGAAGATGGCCACCACAGTGTTTGAAGTCATTTCGAAGTGGTGCTATGATTTCATCAAAGCGCTGTCGGCGGTGGGGGACCGCAAAGAGCCGCGGGGGGTTCTCCCATGGAGATGAAAACCGCACTTGACAGGCAGCCAGGCGGAAGCGGGACCCCGCCAGGCGGTGCTGCCGAGACCCTCCCCGGGGAAGAGGAGAGGGTACCTCTTCATTACAGTGACATAATCAGAGTGAAAACAGCGCGCGGTGAACCAATGCATGCCGCAGCGGGGCGAGGTCTCGGCGGACCTTCCCGCTGTTCAAGCCCGCAATACGTTATGGGTGATGATACTCGAGCGGCAGGAAAGGATGATTGCTGCTATTTTTATCCCCATCCCCGTTTATGTCGTAGGCGTTGTGGTATTAAAAAGCACAGAAGCAGAATGCTGCTGTATTCCTTCCCTTGTAGACTTACAGTCTTAGCTCAGAGGATGCTCCGTGGGGACACTGCCACCAATGGACAGACAAACTTAAACATTGAGGACATTCTGTTGGATTGTGCAGGGGAAAGGTAAGGTTCTGGTGTATGTGATAAAAAATAACCCCACAGATCCCCATGAAGATAATGACATTGGCACCTGAGTAATGTCAGCGCCCAACACATGAGACCTTCAATTCATCCTGCTGCTCCCTCTCTCTGATCAAACACCACAGGTTCCTTAAGTGGGCATCAGCAACAATCTCATTGTAGTGAAAGTGAATGAATGAGAAATCGACACATTAGTCAGATGGGAGGCAGATGTCAAACAGAAACCTATGGTAATGCAGCATGGGTAAACTGTGCAGTGGCAGGTGCAGTGTAAAACTATCACTAGGACAAACCAAATCTTAGCAGCTCTCTCCATTCCTCCACAGCCATGGAGATGCTGTTGATGGCTGGTGAGCAAATGAGGGTGGCAGAGAATTCACCTTTAAACTGATAACGGCCCTGAATCTATTTTTTGTAATTAACAAGCTTGCCTCCAACTTTAGTAAGGACTGCCCATCTGCAGCTGATTGGTTTTCATTACACTTGTGTCTAATGTGGTAGCATTGCCTTTGTGCATTTCACATGAAAGAGTTTTAATTACAACAGAGGCTGGGTTGTATGAAATAATTTTGATTATAACGAACAGACCAGAGATTGGTTTTTAAACAGAAAAAATAAATGGCTTTTTTTTTACAGTTATGAGTAAAACTATTTCATATGAAGTGCATTGCAGACAGAGGTACCACATTAGATGCAATCAAGCAGAAGGGAATGAGCTGCTAGTAATTGCTGATCCTTATTTAAGCTGTCATGCTTGTTAATTGTGCAAAACCCAGTGTAGGATAATTATCAAATAAAGGTAGCTAAGCTCTCTGCCTCCTTATTTTCAGCTCAACAGCTGCTATAGCTGGATGTGTCTGAATGCCTCCTTTATACTTGTACCTGTCAATAAACAAATTGGTCCCTTTATCCACAGTTTAAAATGAGTTTGGCATGGCTCTCCCTCTCCTATCCTCTCTTGAATTCTCAGTGAAAGTGTCTTTTTCTCTGCCACTTCAACTACATATTATAGTGGTACCTGAAAGACAAATAGCTTTTCACCATTAAAACCACTTTTGTCAAAAACGGTCTCATTTCACATCGATAGCTATACCTGACTGTTCCAAGTCAGAGTCACAATCTGCTACAGGCAAGGACTTCAACAGGTAAATCAAAAAAGGAATGAATTTGAAACATTGTAGCCCTATTATTCATTGATCTATGCCAGCTGGTGACTCACTGGGTAGAAGGATCACTATCCCCGGGTAGCAAGGAAATCCCCGGGTAGCAAGATAAATTACATGGTGACAAGAAGGTTCAAATGTAATCAGTACCAACTCAATCTGATGCATTCTTCTTTATACAGCATATACCCTGTATTATACTGTAGTATTATACTGTAGATCAGCAAACACCTAATTGTCTCCTCTGACATCTGCAAAATCTGTAGGTATCAGTCTTGAGTTACATGCAGCTCAGTTAAGCAAGATCGCTTAAGCTGACAAACAGGCTTGCTATCAATATTCAGATACTTAAATTCTCATTTAAATTCTTATAAAATATTCAGTTGCTTATAGATATTGAATTGAATATACACTGCTCAAAAAATTAAGGGAACACTCAATCATTACAGTATAACACCCAGTCAATTAAACTTCTGGGATATCGACCTGTCCAGTTAGGAAGCGTAAGTGATTGCGAATCAAATTCACCTGCTTTGGTGCAAATGAAAGCAACAACAGGTGGACAGGAGAGGCAACAGCAAGACAACCCCCAAAAAGGGAATGGTTTTGCAGGTGGTGGCCACAGACCATTTCTCTCTCCTGATCCTTCCTGACTGATTTTTCTCAAGTTTTGCATTTTGCTAGTGCTCTTGTCACTCCTGGTAGCATGAGACGGTACCTGCAGCCCATTCAGGTTGCACAGGTAGTCCAGCTCCTCCAGGATGGCACATCCATACGTACCGCCGCAAGAACGTTTGCTGTATCTCCTAGCACAGTCTCCAGAGTGTGGAGGAGATACCAGGAGACGGGCCATTACACGAGGAGAGCTGGACAGGGCCGTAGAAGGGCAACAGCACAGCAGCAGGACCAGTATCTGCTCCTTTGTGCGAGGAGGAACAGGAGGAGCACTGCCAGAGCCCTACAAAATGACATTCAGCGGGCTACTCACGTGCATGTTTCTGACCAAACTGTCAGAAACAGACTCCATGAGGGTGGCATGAGGGCCCGACATCCTCTAGTAGGACCTGTGCTCACAGCCCAGCACCGTGCAGCTCGATTGGCATTTGCCAGAGAACACCAGAATGGCAGCTTCGACATTGGCGCCCCATTCTCTTCACAGATGAGAGCAAGTTCACACTGAGCACATGTGACAGATGGGAAAGAGACTGGAGGCGCCGTGGCGAACGTTATGCTGCCTGCAACATCATCCAGCATGACCGGTTTGGTGGTGGGTCAGTGATGGTCTGGGGAGGCATATCCTTGGAGGATCACACAAACCTCCATGTGCTAGCCAACAGTACCGCGACTCCTGTTAGAAATCCTCAGACCCATTGTCAGACCTTACGCTGCTGCAGTGGGCCCTGGGTTCTTCCTCAATGCCCCGCCTCATGTGGTTAGAGTGTATAGGCAGTTCCTGGATGACGAAGGCATTGATTGCACTGACTGGCCCTCACATTCCCCAGACCTGAATCCAATTGAGAACCTCTGGGACGTTATGTATTGGCGCATCTGACGCCGCCAAGTAGCGCCACAGACTGTCCAGGAACTAACTGATGCCCTAGTCCAAGTCTGGGAGGAGATCCCCTAGGACCGTGTTTCCCAACCCTGCTCCTGGAGGCACACTGTCCTGCATATCTTCTATGTATCCTTGCTGCATGACAAAATCAGGTGTGCTCAGCTAATCAAAAGTGCCACTGATGAGTTCAGTCAGGTAGGTAGAGCAGGGATAGATAGAAGATATGCAGGACGGTGTGCCTTCAGGAGCAGGGTTGGGAAACGCTGCCCTAGGACACCATCCGCGGTCTCATCAGGAGCATGCCCAGATGTTGTTGGGGGCCATACATACTTCTGAGCCACATTATGAGTTGTCGTGATGAAATTTACGCAGGTTGGATCAGCCTGTGATTTTGATTTTTCACTTTGATTTTCGGTGTGATTTTGAATCCATCCCTCAATGGGTTGATGAGTTTGGTTTCCATTGACCATTCTTATGTCATTTTGTTCTCAACGAATTACACAATGTATATCAATGAAGATTTTTGACTTGAATATTTTATTCATCGAGATCCACTGTGTGATTTAAGTGTTCCCTTAATTCTTTCAAGCAGTGTATATGCACACACACACACACACATTTATATATATACTGTATATATATATATATATATTTTTTTTTTTTCTTTTCAGTATTGTACACAGTTTCATGGGACAAAAAAGCAAGCAAACAAAAACAAAACAGTTGAATGAATTTGGCCTTCTGCTCCAAGCCATATGTAGTTATTAACTTGCCCATTCGTACCAGTAAAATACAAGAAAGTTGGGAAAGACCTGTCTGCTTATATTGTATAAAACTACTGGATTTTAAGCATTTAATCCCCAAAATTACCTGTCATAAGTAGGCCAGGGATGTCATACTTTTTCTAGCTGGCCTCCAAAGTGTGAAAATATCATGGACTTCAAAATTGTAATCAGTGTAGGATGACATGAGAAAGGAGTCCGTACATGTGTGCAAATAATGGCCAAACCCCATAGCAGGCAAACCCCTGCCATGAAATATTTTGCCTAGGTTCAGACAAAAGACAAACAGCAAAGCAACACCAAAGCAACTGATAAGCATGATGCTACTCACCCGAAACCAGACAATCTCTCGCAATCTGCCGTCAGTCTTGAAGTTGCACTTCAACGTCACTGTGTCTCCAACGACAACAGCTGGGAGGGGTTCGATGGTGACGGTCAAATATCCTGCAAGGGAGAACATGGGGAGATTCATAAAACTCTGTAATTTAACATCTTTAAATGTTTACAGTACAGCTTTATCTAAAAATGGTTCAAGAAACCCAAAGGCACACACATGGTGGACAATTGTACCTGCACAGTTATAAATGTCTCTAGGCTGAACATTCGTACACTTGTACCTCTGAACAAAGTTCCGGTCACTTATTATAGCAAGCATCATAAAATAATGATGTATTATGTCCGTCATACTCCCCTCCACTGAGAGTCAAGAGTTAAAATAAGCCCCTTTGAAAAACTTCATTAAATAGCCATTGCCCACTGGTGCTTGGATGTCCATCGTACTGAAAAAATTACACATTGAATAGATGTGACAAAAATACTATGCTGTTTTGGGATTCATCCAAGACTTCAATACCCTTCCACTGGCTGTAAGCAGATGCATCACAGTGGGGTGTAGGCAAATAGCAAACAGATGTCCTATTAATACATTGAAATAAGATGAATATTTACAGCAAAGGGGCTTTTTGCACATTATTGTGTACTGATATGCATGGCTTTCAGGGGGAACAAGAGCATTGTGTTTGTATTGATAGATACTCTGCAATTTTAACCTCCTAGAGAGAAGAAATAATTATCCTTCTCATTTTGTCATTTCTTTTTTTTACATGGAGGAAATTTTCCTGGAGCATGCACATTTTGGCAAGCACAGGAACATTATACTACATTGTACAAAGGAACAATAACCTGTCTTTGACACATGACTGACAGTGTCCACTGTAAAACCATGAGTTTGCAGTGTTTTACTTGAGAAAAATTTTTTTAGATGATTCAGATGATGTCTAAATTGCTTGGACAGAATCACAAAAACGCAATCATGTCCTTGTGTGCCTGGACTCAGATGAGAACAATCCACTTCCATAGGGAAAAAATGGTTGCTCCAGTGAAGCTAAACTGGGACTGATCCCGTGTAAGCGAGCAGGAACAAAAGATCAAGATTTTAAAAGGTGCACATTTATTCTCCACAGGACAATGCTAATCCTCAGGAAGCAGGGACAGGATTTTCAAGCTTACACTGGATCAGTCCTGGTGGAAGTTTTCTAGGGTAAGCTACCTTATTTTCCTGCTTTCAGACATCCTATCTGCCAGGGCACCTTTTTTCCAGGTTGTTTCAAAATAGCTGCTGAAGTGTGGAGGTTGATGCTTATTCTGTTTTTAACAATCAACTCAATTGGCTTCATTTGTTATTCATGAACCTAGAACGAATTTTCCACTTGACCCAGATTGTTACACTCATTTTACAAATACACACACACACACACACACACACACACACACACACACACAAATATAGCTTGTATTGCTGCGCTCATGACTACATAATTCATCTTCATCTCCTATTATAGAAATGATACATATTCATGGTACTATTAATTGCTAATTGCTATTGCTACTATCTTGCAGTTTTTAAGATTTTTATACATTGTAAGGAGTTGTATTTTGTTAATGTGCAAAGCATTTGGGATATGGTTCTGAAACTGTGAGATAAGGTTTTGAAAGGTAATCACATCAGAATTTGTTAAAGGAAACTAAATTTATAACTGCAATCCATACATTAACCAAATGCCATAGGAAAATGGTACCTGTTTGACACCATACATTTATTTTTGTTATTTGTCATTATTGAGGGTTTATTTTTCCTCTGCATTATCTAAAAAGTGCATATGCAGCAACAAGTTGTATTGACCAATAATTTTGTCACAATGACAGTGGGACTCTAAAAGAAATTTTCACCAAGTAAAGGACATGGAATCGTGTGACATGTACATGACAGGGAAAATTGACAATCAAAATCATCATGCTCTTAAATTAGTAACATTAATGAGTCAACTTAAATGACTCCAGCAGATGCTTGTCAGCCTGATATACTTGTATTACACTTTCATAAAGATGTAAACTTTACACTCCTTCAAAGAAATCCTCCGCAATTTCCCCATCAATCTGTGCACATATCCTGGGAGTAGACTGACTTTGAGTGAAAAGCTATTTTAGTCACCCAGTTTCATACAAACTACACTTTGACTCCAAAGCAATCCATGGCAATTCTAATCAAAGCAACTTGTGCCATGTCTTTTTAGTTAATTCAAGCTATATATTGTATAAGTCATTTTGTAGTTTTGTACAACTGTTTGCTCCCCAGAATTGTGTAAAATTGTACCTCGGCTATATGTGCCATTTGGTCTGCTCTTCTGTAAGACCTAAAAATGTTTGAGAGAGGGTCAACAGTTCAGTCACTGCAATTTTTTGACTTTGTAGCCAGGAAAACACCTCATCTCATGCACTATCAATGTCAGGTTAATGCTATGTTTTTTAACACATTACAATGAAAATAACTATCCACTGAAAATTCAGAACAGCTCAAAACAGAGTAAAACACACAGGAAAGGCCAGGTAGTGTTGGCTAATCTATTTTGAGACTTTCCAGTTGGAGCGTCTGAGGCCCACTTCTGAATTCATTTCAGACGATCAGTGTGACACGGAGAGACACTATTTTTCCTCCATTTTTAAAATGAAAGAGCCCTTCATCATGTGTCCAGCTCTCTTGCAGGTCTTAAAAGACCTCCCAGCTGAACCATTATCTTAAGGAACCTCCACATTTGACTTTCAAATTCTTCTGGAGTCATTTTTTTCATTGATAACACCCTGTGTTACAATGCAGAGAGCTCATCATTCTGAAGCCAACCCTTGCCTGGTTTTGATGGCTTTAAAAATAGCTATTCAGTCTGTTTTGAGCACTCCTACCATGCTTCAGCCTCATTGTAAGACACACCAGCCAATAAAATTCTTCCAGAAATGAAACTAGTTTAGATGGGAAGATATGCCAGCAAGGAAAAGAACACTGTCAGAGGTAAAACCTACACCCCCTTCAGGTGAGGGAGGGGCAAACTAATGAATGTTAATATATTTATGCATTTATTTATTTCTTTATGTAACAGCAATGTTGGACAGCCACCTGATTGACCCTTCATTAGCTATTAAGCTACATTTTATCTGTACTCTCTCGTAACAGGAATAACTGAGAACAAGCATATAACAGTAGAATAATACAGTGGCCATCTCATCCAGACATCATGCATACAAAGATATAAAAATATTATACAGCGCAATGCAACCCATCAAATTTAACACTAGAGCTACATTGTTCGCAACCTTTCTTTTTATACCAAAATCTAAAATGTGAAGTGGTGGGCAATTCACGTACAAAAATGTCTGAACAAATCTTTTTAGTGTACTCTATGTACTAATTCAGAATATTAAAGGATTTTTAAAACTGAGTCACCAGTCATCCAACTCCAAACGATAAAACCAAAAATGACAAATGAGTGGAGGAAAATGTTACTTTGGGGGGGTGGGGCGGTGAGGGGCTGCTATCCAGGCAGTGTATCAGAACTACAGAATCAGTCAATGCAAATGCCCCAAGCAGTGAACAAACCAAATGTCACTATGCTTCAGCGCACAGTACACTGATTTGTTCAGTTCCAACAGTTCGTTTGTTTTTTTTTTTCAGTACCTGACTATATGAATCTTGTTCAGCTTGTTCAGCATGTTTCCTTGTCTGACAACAGGGTGACTGTTCCATACAGCATATCAACAAGTGAAGTATCATAGAAAAATCAAATATCTTAACAGCATGCCAACATTTAGTCAAAACTAAGGCCATTTAATGCCATGTAACTAATGCCTTACAGCTAATTGCTAATTGAGCTAATTGCAAATTTGAGGTAATTATAGTGAACCTTATTTTTTAGCAGAAATCATTTGGTTCATTAAAAAGAGTTAAAATTCCTATCACTAAAACATCACCACAGGTAGATGGATCTTGGAGTTCCTAATGTGTGGCAGCAGATGTAAAACAAAAATATAGGCTTTAACAGAACTACATTTTGCTTTTGTTTTGGCCAATGTATATAAAAAAGAGAGGCAATTAGAAGGATGTTGTTAGCTGCAATCATTAATAGACCTCCACACAACATGAATGTGAAGCACGACGCTGAAGATTCAAACATTTCAGCACAGAGTCTCCATCAACAATGTAATGTTTGACAAATTAATGAATAATGCCATGGAGAAAACGTGCAAACAACAAACAGAAGTAACACATACTTGAGTTCCCTTAATGGTAGTCTTCTAAAACCATGCTGTTTAGAAATGCAAGAGTAGCTGAAGAGGCTCTGTGTGCATTTCCTGCAACACAATCACTCCAAATTAGGATCGATCAAGAGCATTTTCCCCTGTATCCAGAAAATCAGTGCTCCCAAACACCTCTAATTATCTGCTGATGAAAAAAAAGACTCATTGTTCCTGTACAGCAGTTTAAGTCTGAGCATAGGTTAGCTTATCACACTGGAGGCCTGTAAGGCTGCACTTGGTGAATGGCTGCTTTTTGTCCACCTACAAGCAGATAAAGGTGATAACTGCTGGAAACTCTGAAAATGGAAAATGGAAACGCTGGAAATTCAGTGTCTCTACACTCACAGACAAGAGTTCCCCCTAGATTTGGAAGTGAATTGTATTTCAGTTCAAGAATGCTGTTTTTAATGGTTATACCTCCTTCAACAAACATTTTTTAAGTTCATGTGTCATTATGTCAAATTATGATGTTGGGCAAAGGAAACAATGCACACGAGTAGCCGTTTCACTAAGAAAAGAAGTGACCATGTTTATCCATACTCCTGTCATCTTAGGAAGACTGTCCTGGAATCAATCACCTTATGTTCTTAACTTTAACTATCAAATACATACAAAATTTACCTTTAAAAAAACACAATTCAATGAATTACTTTTGGTGATCACTGAGCTTGATAAACTGCGTTTGTGCGGTATAAAATTAACCCTTGTGTTTAACTGTGAGCTAAAGATAAGGACGAATATTGATTTACTCTAGCCCTGCATTGTGGAAGCAGTAATAACATAATGCAGGTAGGACCTACTTTTTCATTTGAATTCTATTCTCAACCAAATTAATAAAATTTCAATGAATGTGGGGCTGTCACAAAGGACGCTGCACAGACATAATAAGAGTTATATCAGATACTGTATAACGTGAAGTGTATGAAAGAAATGGGGGCAATAATACTTTGCACTTGGACAAGAAATGCAGCATTAGAGACAATGAGATGTGTTCAAACTATGATGGGCTGTGGACAGAGAGACACCCTACTGGAACACCTTGCAGCTTCAAACAGTAAGATATCATATAAGCAATTTGTTCTTAAGGGGATGAAAAAAGAGGAGAAACCTCAATGTTAGTTTGAAAGCAAGTGCAGAATTTCCCATAAGCTCCCTAATGGCAAAGAAAGACAAAGTCTGACTCTTTTCCATGCTTGAGCACTGTAGGGGTAAACTGCCTTCAGCCCTGCACCACAAGAACATATCAATAAACACACTCACTTTTTTGGCAATAAGCAGTCCACCCTTTTTGCCTGCTTCCACTGTTGATCTACGTGTCCCCTACAGAGCCAGTTATGCTCCCCACTGTGTGCTCAGTAATGAAGTTTCAAACTGTCCCTAAATCACAGTCACATCATTCTTTTTTAGTTCAAAGACAAGGCAAATTTGCTCATAGTGTTCAAAGGCTCAGAATTGTGTGTGGAATTCCAGATCATTTCTGCATGGTATGTTGTCAGGTATGTCGCATTTATTGACTGCTTGAATATGAATAAACTAACCTTTTTAAAATGAAAATATAATCAAGTCTTTAGACAGCAGCTACAAATGACCGTGGCGAGACTTAAGGTCAACTGCCTCCCTACTTCTCGGAATGCTGACATGTGGCAAATCATTAGCAAACATCCCACTTGTTTATGGCTGAAGACATTAGCCATGAACAAATAGGACGTGCATAATTGTATCAAATTTCAATTTGCATAATTCAGCCAGTCTTATAAGTAGGGTCCTTCTGAAGGATCCACCAAGTACTCAGTCTCCCATTACATTCCTGTTTACAGAAATGTTCACCCTCTCTTTCTGTCTGTCTCAGAATCTCAAAGAAACTATGGCTATTTATGACTAATGCATTCAAAACTAAATGATTGGGATTTAATTTTAAGAGCCACGGCTCATCTTAATGACCAACAATCTCGAGCAGAGCTTATCGGCTCAGATCTCTTCCTGTGAAAACATTCCTTAAATGCAATGATTAAATTAATATTGTTTAGCTGGAGTGCCTAGATGCAGTTGGACTGAGACACAGGAAGGCTAATATTAAGCATGTATTGGATAGGCTCCATAGTATAATTCAGATGTACATTTTTAGAAGTGTCATACAGATCTGCTGGAGGAGGTAATAGTGAGGGAAGGGAACCAGAGTCTCTCCAAGGAGAGCCTGCATGTTTCTTTTCTGGTAGCAAATTGAACGTCAGAGCATTGCAGGCTATTGCTAGCATGGTGTGTGTCTCAAGAGTATTTTTTGCGTCTTTTATTGTTCATTTAACATATATGCCATTGGCATATACAGTCAGAAGTGTCCAGCTGCTCTGTTCACTAATTTTATGTGAGGAAAAAAAATCCAGTTCTTTCCAGACAACCCTTGACTAAGAAATGCAGGCTCAAGAAATATGTGTTTTTTTTTTTAGAAAGACACATAGAATAATATGATCGAGACATATCTTTTATTAGATGAGAAAGCTGTGTGACTAATATACTACCTATTATTAAACACCTGACATTTCAAAAGTTTAGCAGAAATGTCAGATGGATGTTCAGATCCACTTGAGCTATCTTTACATACATTGAAAAAGTTTTGTTCTCTTTCGCCCCCAGCGAAATCAACTGTACACACAGCCTGATGGGTTTTCTGGAACAATGCCATAAATGTCAGCCATTTTCTTTTTTCCCATTTGTGGATGGGACACTTGTGCAACAGAGATGGGGTAAGACTTTATCTGTCTACAACTGAGTATCTCTTCAATCTGCATTAATGGAGAACTCTACCAAAAATACTTTCAGTAAATGTGTTGTTTCTTACCAAGAAAATACCCATATGGCATATGCAGTGTGAAATCCAAGCATTTATGATACAACACAACATAGCAAAATCCATTGAAAGTGACAGCACATTGGAACTGAACTCTGCCAGTACTGATTTGTTCTAAATTTGTTCATTTCGTTGCATGCATATATATGCATACATATATACGTGTCCTTAATTACATTACAAAGATTGCGCTATGAAATGTGCATTGTCCATCATATAAGGGCATACTAACTGTATATTTATGTCTGCTGTGTGATCTTTTTTTCAGTAAATTGTTACTGCAGCATCACCAAAAATGAGAGGATCCCACCCTTTGCAAGAGTGGCTCTCACTGGGCAACTTAAAAGAGCATTACATACACATTGTACAAACAGTTCAACAGGTACCAGTGAGAAAATGAGAGACATCACCTCCTATCTACTAGACCTACTTTACAAAAAAATAGACCTGTGAAATTCTTGACAACCCCAACCGGTACAATTAAAGAGGGTGTATTGAACCAATTCAGTTTCCTCACAGTTTATAGTATATGGATTCCTCTGCAATCATTTCCTGGGAAATCTGTTAAAATTCAAGTTTGTCTTCATGGCTCATCCTGCCTGTATATTCCACTGCACCCAATGCTACAGCCCTATGGATGCTATACAGATAAAAAGTCAATTCAGCTCTCTATACTGGAACCTCTGCCACATCCTTAGAACACATACTCAATGGAGGACCTCAGCCGTGTCTCTGCCAACAAAAACACGATCAACAGTGAATGGCAAAGCCAATTACATACAAGCCCCAAATGTGCTGGAAACCTCAGGAGTTGGTCATCAAGCAACAGCTGTTCTAAGAGAAACAGCAACTGATGTGTACCCATCATAATGCTCCCCATTAACATGTTGCATTATAATTTTGTAGACTCAGCTGTGCGTCGGCCCCACGGCACGGTCACAGCAAACGTTCTTCACTCACCGTGATATGAGCCAGTTCTGCCAGTTCTGACAGGAAAGATGGAGTGGGAACAAGGCTGAAAAATCAAATGTGGAGATGTTCACAGCAATTCAGGTGAGAAACAGAACTGGATCTGTAGACTTGCCTGCATTCTGTATGTGGGCGGACATGAGTCAAAACTCAGCCACCACAGCTCGTTAGTGACAGCGTCCTGATTTCAGCCTCTCCAGGAGAATGCGGCTGACAGACAGCGCGGAGAAGACCATGGAGGAAAGCATGACGAGAGAAGCATCTGTCAGGGAGGAAGGCCACCTCCAGCGCATCACATTTATCAGCCAATGCTCTCTCTGACCAAAACCCAACAGCTTTCTCTAAACAATGCTCCCAAGAATCACGAAGCACCTCTTCATTTGCATTTCACACTTTCCCTCTAAATATTGTTGTTTATTAGCTTAGCAAACATTTTCTTTTCACATTGCATCTATTCATACAGGTGGACATACTTCAGTAACTCAAGTTAAGGTGCCTTGCTCATGATTAGGACAGTTATGTTGTATTAGGGGTTCAAAATTCAAACCTCCAACCTCCTGGTTTCTTACCCTGTTTTCCGATGACCAGGCTACCCTTGCCCACCTTTATGATATTTCCCAACACAGACTTTTAACGCCAATCAATCACCTGAAATTGTTGTTTGAAAGTGGCACAACTTGTGTGTCTTTGTAGATACTGTAGAAGTGAATTTCTCCCTGACTTACGACTCCTCTATGAAGTCCTCTAGTGAACTGAAATTTGGTGCACTTTCATGAAATGAAACCAAGCTAAATCATTTCAGAAAATGTAAACTAGGATTGTGAGTATTTTAAAGGTAAAATGTTATGTACAAATCAAGTGAAGTGATCTATGTCTCATACATTTGTCATATAATTTCATCTTTTTAAGTCTGATAGCTGATTTCCATCCTGCTGGGCTAAACATGGATCATGGATGCAATATTTTCAAAATGGTAAAATTGTTTGAAAACAGTAACCTGCAAGCCCCCCCCCCAACACACACACACACACACACACACACAACTGGTTAAAAAGCTGGAGGACCAAAGGAGCGATAAGATCCTCTTTTTGGTAGGGGCATCGTCTAAGATGTCTTTGAAGAGTCTCTGGAGTGGATTCAGCGAGAACTGTCCAGCAAGCATTGATGATAAGGCGTATCTTGATGTGGGAACACAACAGGGTTTTACGAAGGCTTAAATTCAACAGAGAGGCTTATGTCCAGCTTTGTCTAATGCTTTGGCTGCACAGTATCGATCGCTCCTGTTGTGAAATCCTGCCACTCTGAGGAATCTCTGTTGCTGGATGCATCCGTGCTCTGTATTCTACACCATCAGCTGACTCACCTTCTTTCAACAGGATAAAAATGACTGTCATTCAGCAAACCACCAGATAAGAAGATCCATCCATTTCCACAAATTGAGCTCTACCAAAGCTACAGTAGCATCTAAGGGTGAATTGTGCTTGCAAAGTAGGATTGTGTAGTACAAAGGACGATAAAATGTTACCACAGATAGCTCTTTAGTTCTAAATGGCAAAACCATGGACTGCTATCACTGTTAAGGGCATAATCTGCAATGAGAATGGGAGGCTGTGCACAGCGGTAATTAGTTCACATTAACTGGTTGTAGGAGAAAACAGGGCCTCCAGCATGTCTTAATTCTTCAGACCAGCCATTAATGTAATGTATAATGGGGTCAGCAAAATAAGCTTTCTTCCGTTACTAATACCCTACCGAAATGTACATGAAATAAATGCCGCAGCCATTCTGCAATTTTAATTAAAATGGCACACCAAAGCGAGTGATGACTGCGGAAGGGGTGGGTCTAGTTAGAACCTTCCTGCCTCAGAGTTTTGTTCCCTTTGTTTGCCAAACGGCGGAGCACAATCAGTCCAACCCTCGTAACGTTGGTAATGTCCTTTGTGATTTCGTGACAGGATAATGGCCTCCCTCTGCTATGATATCAGGGTGGCAGACGTTACAGGAAATGAGTAGCTGCTTTCTCTACCTCTTATTAACACCTATCTGGGATCCATTATGAGCTGAGTGAAGATAGAGGTGACTTGTAACATCAAAGGCAGGTCTAGGCACCATCAAGCTTAGTCACCGCCTCTTAGGAATTAAGAAAAGCATGGAGGTGTTCCTCTGGGGACAGAGGAAGGAGGAAAAAAACACCAACACTGCATTTATACTCACACGCACACTCACACAAGAACAAAGGCGAGGGCCGCACATGGGCCATCTCTTACAAGAGCACTTTGTGACAGGCTAATTGAAGATGTTGTGAACATCCTCCTATGACATTGTGGAGCTACACACCTATGCAAATACAAGTCACAATTTTGAGCTCCTGTGCTGTTTATTGTTAAAACACATTAATTCAGTCTTTAATCCTCCACACCAGCAGCAGGGTGTACCAATATTTGAACGGTGTGGTAGTGGTGGGGATGGGCTTCACTTTTAACTTTGACTCTGGAATCACCAACTATACATTAAGCTTGCAATACTGCAATGTCTTTTTTTGCACTACACCTCCCACAGAGCACCACAATGGAGAAAATGTCGAACGGAGGACAGGAACATCTTCAACAGCATCCAGTGTCATCCAAGTAATTTGCAGATATTTGTCAAATCACCGGAGGGTGCTAATGAGTAATGGGAATGAGGCCGACCCTGGCCGACGCAAACCACATTACCCCCACTGGAAAGAAGCCAAATGCATTCTACCATACTTCCAGTCATTGTCCGCTGATGGCTGAGCCCAACCTCAAACTCTGGAAGTCTTGGAGTATAGGGCTAAATCTGCACTCAGGACAAGAATCTTTACTGACTGAGCCACTTGGGAGCCCACGGGGGGAGGGCTAACTTGCGTGTCATGCATGATACCCTGGTGTTAATGTGGATAATGCTCACCACAATGGTACTGTGATCTATGGAGTGTGCAGCCAGTGACTGAATATGCACAGTCTGAAGTGACATTCTTCAATAAAAAAACAATCTTTCAGTCTTGGAAATGTAGTCAGCCCTCAGCAGCAAAGTAGTGGAGGCAGGCATGATACATCATGCGACATGGCAGACATGAAATCTAATATGCAATCCTCTAGCACTATAATAAAGAAGAATAAATGGCAAAACTATGCATATTTAACAGGCCTGCAATAGGCCTGTGGAGGCCATTTTCGTTAAGCTGTCCTCCACACAACTAAGACACCACGGTCAAGTTTACTCATTCGTACGAATTTTCAAATTGGTAGATGAAAGAATCTTTTCATTAAGGTCTTTTAGTGTTTAGCTCTCCATACAAACAGAATAATTCTCTGGATTCTAATGGTGGATTATTAAACTCCTAAAACAGATCAGCTGTAGAACAGAACAGATTAGTTAAAAACAATCAAATCACTCTGGATCATATTAGAATTGTGCACATTAAAAATATTTATATATAATGAGCAGATGCATGATAGAAAAGTACTCCACACATGACTGGAAATCAAATCTCAGTGGTGCAAATTAAGTAATTCTAAGCATAAATAATTAATAAACAGATTATTGAGTGATATCAGAGCATGCAGATGAGCATTGTAATTGGTTGACAAACCGTGAAAAGAGACAGCTGAGCTGTTGATAATAAGCAGAACTTCATCCAGTATTACAGTAGTATTACACAGTGTTACACAAGCTTGCATTACGTGCTGGTTCAGGAGAGGTTGGTTGGTTGTGCTGTACTGTAATACCCAGCAGACTCTCATGTTTATGGATTTGCGATCTGCGGTTCGAATGCTTCGACCAGACAGCACTCCCTCTTCCCAGCTTCTCTTTCTGTTCATGGGCTGTGGATTGCTAAGACAACCCAGATGCTCTTACATGTCACATGTATTTGTAGACCTAAATACACATCAAAGGTGCAAACACTTGTTTACTGCATTATTATATTGTTTTTACATTCGGTGCCATGAATAAATCACATTTGCATATTCTCCAGTCTCCATTGTTGGTGCAGTATTTGTGACTTTCCCCTTGTGCCCTGGACCTCTTTCTGACTCTTAACATCAGTATTAGTTCTAGTTTCATAAATGTTTACATTAACTAAGGTAAAACAAAGCAAAAAACTGGTGGCCTTTTGAGTGCTTGAGTTTAGAGTCTCACACGACGGCAGTTGCTCCTTCTTATCTAGAAGTAGTTTGCACCAGCATCTTTATCTGATCAATGCCATCAGAATTAAGAATTAAGCCTGAACGCACTGCCAGTGTAAGACACAAAGACTGAAAGTGGTGATTCCTCTTGCTCCTACGTTCGGCAGAGTACACAGTGAAGGGATGTAGGCTGAGATCAGTCAACATCATTCACCTACAAAAATGGCTGATTATTGTGCCCCTTCAGACTTAATGGTGTTGTTGATAGCCAATTAGGCCCATAAGCACAATGGCTGCAATCATTGAGAGTGTCACTTCACAGAACAACCAATGAACACTGAGTATATTTTATGTCATGCTCAAAAAGTTACACAAAAAAAACATAACAACCATCGAAGAAAAACATTGAACAAATTTATGACTACTTGTTCTTCGGGAAGTGAAAATGATTTCATTTCTTCTCCTTGAAGAGAGATGAATTAGTTATGCTATTATTCAGATACTGTGGGCCTGGGTAAAGTGACGTGATTGATCATAAGTGAAGTGATTCAGCTGAGATAAAGCTGCATAACTCCGGGCTGATTGATATTTCTGGAGAGCTCTCGAGGACACGTTAGCGGAAGAACATCGGCCTGCCAGGAATGGGCTTTGGTTTGTCAACAGACATCTGCTCGAGGCCCAAGCTTTTCTCAATCAGAATGATTTGCTCTTAATTGACACGCTTCAAATCTGGCGAATGGCGGCGCTGCTCTAATCTTCCTCCATCCATCCACACAACCCCTCAGAACAAGAGGACTCATCAGCCTAAGTAATCATGGGGATTCCTATCAGCTGACATGCCTTGAGGGGAATTTAATCTCCTCTGGTGCGTGGAGCTTTCCAGCCCATGGGACAATGGGACCAATGCAGCAAGGACAACTGGAGTCAGGATAGCTGTGAGTAACCATTGAGCCTGTACACATGTCTGTCTATCGGAACACTGTAAGTCCTGTATTTTTATAATGGAGTGAAGTATAGACCATGGTGAGAGGTCCAACATTGCATGATCTCTGACAAAAAAGCTGGACCTCATTTGAGACACTTGGAGCAAAGTCATTTTGAAATCCTTTTTTCCCGGTTGCTGTGATACTATGGGCAAACACATGTTCCTGCACACAGTATATACAAAAGGGGCAGCCATCTTATGTATGTGTACTCGACCTTGGTATTTGGAGAGCTGTACTGAAACATGCAGAAAAGTGGTTTATAGAAAAGATAGCCTGTCTATTATTTTATCAGACAAGTGAAAAACCTTGAGCTAATGGTTGGCATGCATTACTCCTTATACAGAAAGTGAAGCCTTTCACTAAGTGAAATCCCATGGTTTTGACCATAGAGCAGAGATGTTTTTTTATACATTGACTGGGTACTTATCTGATCTCAACCAAATGTGGTGGTGGTGAAGAGACATTTATTCAAATAGTATTAGATATAATTTTATGATATTATCCCACTGTCATCCACTACGACAGGAAATAGCTTTATGCGGGAGATACGTAAACAACAGTTCTATGTTTTACTAGCTCAAATGTTTTACTAAAGACTATTATTCAAAATATTTCATTTTCTATAATTGCAAGGACAGAGGTTAGCACTGTATGGAACATGCCAGAATGTTATTGTTTAATATATTACACAGATAAATGCAATAGGGAATCCTTAATCTAATCATTTTTGGAAGGTGCACGTGAGGTGGAATGGTGCTGCTTTAAAAAGATCTCAGGCTGTGTGTTTGAACACAGTTCAAACATCATGATATCAACTCCATTCAGCTTGTGGTTGGCTCAGGCTAATTCAGTAGGAGCAGGTGAAGAGAGGAGTGGACCGTTTCAAGTCTCTGTGTGGGATGTCTTTGGAATGACGAGTGATTCAGACACTAAAAGAAAGAGCTATTCAGTTCTGAAAACTGGTGATGTCAGTGCATTGCAATTAGCATGAACTGCATGACAATCAGACTTTTATGTTTAAATGAAGGGTTATTCTGTATCTATTGTTATGAAGTAGCCGTTTTCTAATACAATCACAGCATACCTGTTGAGGTGATGTTTTGAATTCAGTTTAAAATAAGCATACTGTGCGTTTTCATTGACATCTGAAGTTCTGCAGCACAAAGAACTGGTGCAATGGATAATTATCAGCTGAGTTAACTTTGTTTCAATGACCATCATTGTCCACATGTTCCACTGTCTGTGTTTTATGACTGGGATTGAAGTAAAACTTAAGAATAGTGCCAGCTAACAGTGATGATGAAGACACAGCTGTTAATTTCTAAAACACTTCTTGTGCACTGTGTGTAACATATTTGATTACTGTAGGTAATCACTTGCCAGCTACAAAATGATTAATTAATGAAAACAAAGTTTTTATCCATTTGTTTTTATTTTGAGAAACAGTACCACTTGAATTTAGTTGAAAGGAATAAACAGTGACTGAATCCAGGGGTGTGTGCTGCAGAGACTCACCTATAAGTCATAGTTTACAAATGTTCTGATTTGTTTGTTTCAGACCAAAGCCCTGGAAAAAGTAAAAAAAAAAAAAATAAATCTACGTCAAATGGTAACAAAATGATACTTGAGACAGATTAAATGCCATTGAGTTTGGCGAAAAGATATTCTGCTCTGATTGAGTGAGGCAAACGCCGCTCTGCCCCCAGCGACGTGCGGGCTGCCTGCTGCAAAGCGAGACGCAGTATATGTGCTCTGGAAGGAACCCGGAGCCGCGAAGTCGCAGAGGAGATCAATCACCGGCACCGCTCTTGCCCTCCACTCCCCCGCATCATTACAAGCCAGGAAGAATTGCAGGCAACAAGCGAGGTGACGAAGGCGGCAGCGCAGAGAAATGGCCACTTTGGGCTCCTGGTAGTCAATTTGTTTTGAAGAATGCACATGTTTGTAAGAAGACATATGGAGAGGTCTGCTGCTCAAGGTCAAAGGTCAGACTTTTTCCCGGGGAAGCATTTAATGGACAGAGAACAAACCTTTCCCATATATTTCTCAACACTCTTTATACTTCTGGCTTACTGCTGTTCTCTTTTCTTACAAATTCAGTTTTTTTTTTTTTTTTTTTTTTCCTAAAGGTTTGCTCCATTACGGTCTCAATACCACACACTGTCAACTGACCTGATACCAACAGCCTTGGTATTGTTATAACATATACAGATACTCTTAAAGGTATGATGAAGAGGCAATATGGGAGGACTGGGTTCCATTCACAGATCAAGCAGAGAGCTGTGCGTGCATCCGACAGAGCCAGATGGCACTGCGTGAGTCTGACTCGCTTGGCATCCATGACCAAATTGCAGTGAGCCCTCCCTCTCTCCCTCTCTCTCTCTCACTCAGGGGGAGGTAATGCCTCATTCCCTCTTAAGTTAATGCGCTGATATTATCGTCCCGGGAATCAGGTGGGGAAAAGATTACACATGAAAGAAATAATGGGGAAGGATGGAACAAATAGCTGCTATGGTACAGGATGATACATTACAGGTTAGAAAATTACACTCACTAACTCACTGGACGCTGGCCAAGCTAATATGTCAGGAAGTGCTTATTCATTATTAATATCAGTAGTACTGGCAGTTGCAGTAGTAGTGGGTAGTAACAATAGGAGCAACACTAGAAGTTCCACTATTGGTACTGATATAACTTAGACAATGTATAACATGTATAAGATAAAAAGGTTCATGATAATATTTATAGATTAGTGTCATTTTTATATTATTTTTCAAGTGGGGGATCAATCTGTTCCTGCATTATAAGTCTTACTTTTATTTACCCTGCATAGGTAATCAGGTGTCATGTCATTGGACAATGAAGACTTCATACGAAAGGGAAAAGGTCAGCAAATCAGTGCACCGTGAAGATCAATGATAGCTAACTGTGGATGGGTCATGGAGAGTTCAGGGAGATGCATGACATCATCTCCAACCACGAGGCGTTCATCCACAGATGCACATGAGTGTGTAACAAGTATGAAGTATCAAAACAGCTTTAGCATAACAGTTTAAAAAAATGCATTTGGCTTTACACTGTAGGCTATATGCTAACCGACTGCATTCATTAGTCTGCAACTATATACTCACACCCCACCTCTGTGACACACCTGTAAAGGCATCATTTGTGATGTTCCATCAGTTGAAGGGGTATAGCATGAGAGAGGTACCTGTCTCTTAATTGCATTTAATGTGACAATGATGCATTAACTAATTTATCCATTTGCGTATCACTGCATTAGACTTGTTACTGTATGTAGCTGTCAAAAAACAGTGAATCAATTAAAGACTCTTTACACTGCCACGCAACTGTATGCGGTGCTGTAATTCTGCATAATTTGCAGTGAATTTCTGTTAATTTGATGCAGTGTGACATTTCTTTTTCGACTGACTTAAATATTTTGGCGGAGGTAAAACTCAGAGTGAAAGTCTTCAAATCTGAGAAATTTCCATGCAAACATTTGCATGGATCTCTTGAAAATGTGGCACGGATGTCTGGCACACTACCTCTGAGATGGTTTAGGACAAAGTTTTTGAAATGTAAATCTTATAACTTGTCTTAACGGTCCTCTTGTAAGTCCAATATTTATCAAAAAAGGAGAATAAAAGCTCTCCCTACTTCCAGGCTGCAGTGTCCACAGCATGTTTCAGTCTAATTTTATTTGAGTACTTTTACACTAAAAAAGTGTGATTTTTTTTTTTCTCATAGGTTTAATTATTTAATTTCTATCTTTGTATGATTTGTTTTGTATGCATTTGTTACATTCTGTATTTTCATTTCTGTATTTACTTTTTGTGCTAACTGTAAAGATGCTGTCTTGGCCAGGTCTCCCTCAAAAAAGAGATTTTTCTTTTTATCTAAAGACGGTGGTTAAATAAAGGAAATAAATAAATAAATAATGTTGCCAATGTGATTTGAAGCCTTTATCAACTGATTCTGGAACAGAAAGATTTTGACATTAAATGGTTGAGTTTACGGGTTGGTGATGGGCAAGCCGATTTTCAATCTTTTCTCAAGGAAAGAAAGTACCCGGAGCCTGCAATTTCAGCCTAGCCGCAGTGAAACATTAGGATATTAACTGCACTTCTGCAAAGCAGTTCCAACATGTGTGCGACCTCATTAATATGCCAGTATACCATCAAGCAGTATTTTCAGAGGTCGAACAATGGATGCTTGTATGGGCGACCGGGTAATCGATTACCCATGCCTGCTCGTAGTCTGAAACACAATGCAATCAACATAAAAGAGTTCTGGTATAAAGAGGAGCTCGGGTCTCACTGTACTGGAGCTGTCCTGCTGAGCTTTAATCTACTGCCCCCCTTTGGGCTCCAACATGACAAGCAAGCTTCTGGCCACACGCCTGCCTGAGTATGGTGGAGGACAGGAGAGCAGACCCTGGGACACCAACCTACCACTCCCAAACCCTCCTCACAATTTCCTGCCAAGGAGAAGTAGTAATCCTGGGTTGGATATTATATCAAAGGGTTGAAAGGCAAGGCAGGGGTGGTTGATTACTTTTGGGATGGGCAACCAGTGTGCGGGATTAAAGAGAGCCTCCCATGCTGACTTCTCGCTGCGGCAACGAGAATTAAAAGATTGCCAGCCTCCTGCTTGCACTGCCAACCTGCTGCCTGCGTGCTTTGTTTCTGAGGGTTTTTTCCCATTCCTCAAACCCCCTCTGTCTCTCAAGATGTGATTTATTACTTTGGTAGAATTATGAGATATTCATTTCTTGAGCATGAGAAAATTGTTAGAGTGGATACAGCGTGCTCAGTCACAGCCTGTGCTATTTTTACTCTGACGTGTTTCTGTGTCTTGCTAAGCGATGCCCAGGCAGCGTGTCTAATCCAACATTGGCTGATATATATCACCCCTCCAGAGAGAAAGAGAGAGTGAGGGAGGGAGAGACACAGAAAGAAAACGAAGAGATAGAGAGGGAGAAGAAGAGGGACAGAAAGACAGACACAGACTGACCCTTCTAGACTGACCCTATAAAGGAAATAAGAGGTTTATTTCTAAATGTGTTACTGAAAACACATACATGCACATGCACATCCCCATGTGGGAGACATTGTGGACAGTATGCGGTTCTGCTGATAAGGAACACCCCTGTGATCAGGCGGTCTCTGGTTTGTTGGGTAGGGCAATGCTGATGTACCCTTGAAGAAGATACTTCACCTGAATGTCCTCAGTGAATAAGTATTTACGGAATAATCAATCAAATAATAATCAATAATCAATGATATGTGTTCATGCCACAAGAGAATCATGTGGGCACAAACACAACTGTATATTGACCACTGACCTTTTTGTTCTGACACTTGGCACAGCCAGTTCTGCCCGGATTCCTCACTGCCCTGCAACATAATGTGCTACAATATAGCCAACCTCAAGTCCAATTAAGACTTACAAACCACAGCAGAAGCATACGTCTGCCCAAACACTAAATGGGTGAGACTTAGAAGACACACTCCTGGAAGCAGAGATAACTCTCTCTGCTTGCTTAAAGGGCCCCTGGGCTGGTTAAAAAAAACCCAAAAAAACACAACACAGTGAGAGTGTTTGGCTGGATGCACTCTAACGAGCGTTTCTGATTCAGCCATCTAATTGCAATTTAATTGATGTGTGCGTAAAACAGCCACATAAACACGTTCCCCACAGTTCATTTGAAAAAAAAAATCTCTCTATATTTCTTTTCCACATTCCAATCAGACGCGCCTTTTAAATGATAACTGTATATTAAACTACAGTGTAAGACAGACAACAGGCCTTGGTATGCTTTAAGTGATCTGCGCTCTGGTGTAAAAACAAAAGCTGTATGAATGTGTGTTCTAAATCACTCCGCCAGGCCAAAGAGGGGGAGTTTTATTGCGTGTGTCTGAAATCATTGGCTTCTCTATAAGGACCTTCATCTTTTATACAGCTGGCTAGTGACATGCAGAGGTAAAATGACTATTATACATCAAATGAATGCTCTTAATGAGACTCACTTAAAGCCAAAGTGACACAATCTGAAAGCATTAATTGTACTGAATGAAGTGGGAAAACAATAAAGCTCAAAATGTCAGGTTCACTTTGGCGCCAGAGGGGATTGCGCTCATTCTCTGTTGGCACAGACTATTGCATTGTGGGAAAAAAACTGAAAATGTTAAATTTCCCAGTTTGATAGGAGAACTAGAACTTCTAAGTCAGAGGGTAAAAAAAACAAGTAAAGCATTTTTAAATCTCATTTTGCTGAGTCTGTGGTGATGTTCTACTTCTACCATTTGTGCATGATGCTGACTGAAACTAATGAGTTGTCATGCAAACATGAGTCTTCATAATTACATGGAATTTTGTGCACAGTTTTGAAATACAGTTTTGTTATCTGAAAATAATTTATCAAAGAAAAAGGGTGTGCTTGCACGCTTATCTTAACCAAGTTAAGAAAATATGTTCATTGCCTCTGTTTTTGCCTGGCTGCTGTTGTGAGCAATAATAATACACACAAATAATAACAGATCTGAATCAGACATAAAACATATTTTAAAACTTGCTGAAGTTCATATCAGGTGAACTGTGGTTTCTGCTGGTTTCGTTGCTGTCTCAGCTCAGAACTCTTTAAATGAAGCCATTATTCTGCTCATTGGCACGATGTGATTAGGTGTAAATCAGTTATTAAGTTTAAAGGTGCAGTAACTCTAAAACCGGACTCTTGCGAGTAGAGGCTGAGGCTGGAATTATCCGTGCCTTTCATGATGGCTGGCGGATGGCAACAGGTACTTAATGATTGATGGAAGAGGCGATCAGAAATCTGGTGGTGGATGAGACAAGAACCCCTGTCACTGTAAACCCATTTGATATCCTTAAATAAAGAATGCTATTGAAATCGATTTGTTATGTATTGAATTGGAACAAGAAATGAGCTGGGCTTCAGCTGGGTGAGTAGGAGGGATATAAAAAAGATGAGAAAAGAGGGCTAAAACAAACAAAACTGTGTCATCTGCAGTTACAGAGGCAACTTCAATTTCCTTCAATCAGATGGCCAGATTTTTTCTCTTTGATTGAAGAATTGACATCGATTCAAAAGGGAAAAGGTTCACAATAAAGCTAAGTGTCACTTGAGCTTCAGAGCACAGCATGGTTCAGGAGTGAGAAAGGACCAGTATTTCTGAGAAGTCTGAAAATGGCTTGCACACAGCTACATGTAGAAATGTGCATTCCTATTGAGGTCAATGTTAACAACAGGGGAAATTCTTCTCCAGCATCCTCTTTTTGTTACCTAACTAACTCTTTTCTCCTCTACATGGTTATTATGCAAAGTTTAGTTGCTGCTTTTATCATTCTGTTCATAGCATTAAAACAGATCTGTACTTTACCTCATTGTTGCTTGCTATCTATCATCCACAGATGCGTCCTGTATTGGGCGACTGTTATTTAGAAAACCAGACAGCACCCTGTCATTGTGCGTGCATGTCATAAGTGCCTGCAGTTGTCACTCTGTGTAATTGACTGAATTCCCAAATTATTATTCGCCTTTGTTTGTGTTGGGATTTAAGCCCTGTCTGTCCCCCTTGCACAGCTGCCACTGTCCCTGGTTCAGTCCTCAACAAGGGCGTTCATTCAGATCCGCCTGGCAAGGGGATAATCAGAGAACAAATTTCACCCCGTTGCTATGCTGAAACCTCCACATTAATCAATACAACTACGCTGTTTTCGCTGCATGCGAGCGACTGCCTTTACCTGCCCGATTTATCAATGTAACCTTTCCGCGCAGACACACATTTCACACCCCTCTCAGCTCAGCTGTGACGAGCTGCAGGTGCAGGGAGGTAAGCTGCGCATTGTCATTGTTATCAGCATTACAGAGAACAAAAGAGGCAGGGCAGTCTTCGCTGCAATGATATAATATGCTGCTGAGAGATTGTTAATATGCCGCTGCTCAGTGGTGGTGAGTGGGACTTTGGTTTAGAAATGGAAGAGCGAAGCTCCATTAACCCCAAAAAGGTGGATGATATCATGAGCTATCAGTGAATCACTCATCTGCAGGAATCGCAGTGTTGTCCTGTGCTGTGGAGAGCAGATTCGGTTTGATGCTATGAGCCAGTGATTGACAGTGCATGGTACATTAGCGCTGCCGATTATTACGTCACTACCACTTGCTACCACTAACTTTGGGTCAAAGTTTTCAAACAGGTTTTCAAACCAAAGACTGCTATCCTCAATATATCCCCCACAGTGAATTTCATTAAAATATTGATGAGCTGAAAGTTGAAATACATTTTATTATATTCATAATATAACTGAGACACAAACTGCGGCCATTATTTCATTAGTTCCACATTCCTAATCATTCACTCTCAAGTTCATTACTGTCCTCCTTCTGTTGTGCTTAAGGGGGTTTTGCCTTAGCCTGTGTGTTCAGCTTACAAATGCTAAATTGACTGAGTCCCCCACAAACACCTCAAAGAAGTGGTGACTTGTAAAATGTAACTTACTGGAATAGATCACACAGACTTTTGTTCTCTCTTTCCTTGAATAGTGTCACGACCACAAATTGGATATCTGGCAGAAGCACACCGGTTCTATTTTGGCAGAAACTGGGCCTGCTCTTTGCCGTCAGTCAGGGAAAAGAAAGAACATTGGTATTCATGAGGGCTACTAAATATTGGATCTTCTTCAGCAGTCAGTACTGTATGCCTAACACACATGTTCTTTTGAAGGCTGTTAAATTAAAAGGTGTCAGGTATTTTGGCAAATGCTCGAGAAATAATCAAGATTATTATTATTTTATTAAATGCTTAAAAATAAAATAATAAACTAAAGGTTTGCAAAATGACACACTTAATATGTTTTATATAAAAAGGTTGGATGAAAAATACCTTTTGTGGTTCTTGAAATATTATTTCTCTTAAAAAAAAAACATGTTTCAGTGTCAAAATATATTCAAGCAAACCATTTCATTTTTTATTTGGCTTGCAGTGCTTGGGATCATAAATGACCCTCTCAATGTAAAAACACAATATTCGATAGCTCTAGGTATATTCATAATGTATGTGAGAAGGATACTGTTCGTGACAATACTAATAATTCAGGCAGGGACACTTGAGAACACTAGAGAAAATCCTGTGATAATAATCATAGTAATTTATCGTTCTGTATTCCATCTACCATGCAGGCCCATAAGTTAGGCCCCTTGTGAATGATGCAGTCAAAAGGCGAACTACAGAATGACACAATTGTCAACTCTACTAAAGATTTAGAACAGCACATGAGAGCAATGGCATATAAAATACAATATAGTGCTGTAAAGTTATAACATTGATGGGGTGAGGCAGGTATCATCCTTTGCTCAATACATTCATAGAGAGTATATTATAGTAAAGTAGAATTTTGGTCAGATATGAAATTGGATATTTTATGGATTGTATCAAGTGCTGTAATCGCCTTATATGCACAATTTAGCAATGTGAACCTAAGCCTAGAGGCCAACTGAGAGGCCTGGCCTTAGAAGCAGCAGCACTTCAAAACAACAATTCTGCAATGCATTTAATGTGCATCTATGCATTTAACACAAATTTCAGGTTAAAGACTCTTGAATCCATGTAAATAATATTTTTTCAATTATAAAGTGGTTGCTGAAAATTGATTACATTCATTCTCCATATGACCAAATGCAAATGGAATAATTTGACAGTCATCTGATGTTTATCATGAATAAAAGCAGCCACAGATGACCTTTCCTTTCCTGGAGAGAAACTGTGATGGAGGTGATTCTAGAGAGAAACACTAGAGCTGGAAGACAGAGAGCACATTTTCCTTCACATGAAATCAGAGCAGCCATTGTTGGCCATGTGATCGTTCACAGTTTGACCAGAGAAGTGGGGCAGCAGGTGCAGCCCCATGTGAGCAGATCAACAGTCACATCAATCACTCACGCCTTCAGAAATGGGAATGGGTAAGCAATCACTGCATGCTGTGCACCTTTACTGTCTAGTATATTGTATTTCAGTATACGAGGGAAAAGGATATTTGTAGATATGCATTTGCATACTGTGCACTAATTTGGTTTATTTTTGGAGTTGAAAGAAGACCTCCGACTGATGGCAGAGGACAACAGTCCTCAGAGGAACAGACAATAATTGTGGATGTAGTTACAGAAAACACTACTATTCATCTAAAATATAGTCAAAGCAGAATCATTCACGACAGCTATGGATTTGCAAACATCAGCCGAGTTAGTGTGGCTACAACTGACTTTGTCCAACAGAGAAATAATATAAATGAAGAAGGTGTACAGGGTGCCATTGGTGAGGAATGCTGACACAGTAAAAGAAACACAGTGACAGCGTGTGCTGTACAAGCAAGTCATCAAATGCACTCTTTATCCTATACTATGACCTGCTGTGAACACAGACTTGAGTGTTATCTTGATATTGGATACTGTTTTTTTTTCCGGTGAATGCTGATTGTTTAATGCAAGTTATAACCCTGCGTGCATCAATTTTGGTAGATGAGGTGGGTTTCAATATGACAAAAATAAAGGAGATAAAGGAGATTAGGACAAAATCCCATCTGCCGCCATGCCACAGCTGACGTCCCGGGTCAGCGTGGCGGGAACACGACAGCGTGCGCTGCCGTTTCCCCAAACCGCGCTGCAGCTCATGCCACGCTGCAGCCGTTACAGCGCTGTACGCCTCCTGTTTTTGATGGCCTGCAGGGAAATCCACGAAGGAGGAGAGCTGGAAGGGCCAGAGCCGACAGTGTGTGTCATTGTTCAGGACAGTGTCCTTTTCCGCCACTCACTGCAGGTTCTTGATTGCTTTGAAGCTCACACACGCTTGTCAGCGGCGTTCCTCCCACCCAGCTCCCCCTTCCCCGCCTCCACAGACCAGCTTTCTCTCCCTCTGCCTCTGGAAGGTTTATGACCGCAATCGGTACGGGCAAGCAGCTTTTCTCCAGGCCATGGAAGGAGGCACATGAAGATGTCCCCATGGATGCTGTCTGTATCCCCACCATGAATGACTTCTTTTCTTTCCCAAGGTGCACAGCCGGAATAAATTTTTGTGGCAATTTTTTCCTGTCATTTACAGTATAGCAAACTGCTCTGACATGCAGGTCTATTGTGATGTCTGTGACTAATTCTACTAGGGTGAAGAGAGATAGAGGTAACATGTCACATCAAGCAATTTCAAATAGAGGAAGAAAAACTGATAAAATTACTTACTGAATAAAAATGAATTGGGGGTTACACATTTTGCAGCTAATATATTACAGTTATTACACTTCAGTTAAAGGGTTAATGTGGGCTTGTCAAACAATGACCTACATAATATTTTAATGAAAATATTTGACTTTAAGTTATGTACTTTTTGAAAGTGTTATGCTTTTCATAGGTGAAAGTCTGCTATTTTTGTGTAATTGTTCAGAACAAAGAATATTATTTCAGGCAATGTGTCAAAGTGATCACAAAACTGTACTTATTTTCAAGAAGGATGCCAAGGAGAATGGGAGAGAGCTTGCTTTAAGCTGTGAAATACTGTTCTGATGATTGTATTTACTAACTTGTTCCAACATGAGCTTTTTATTCAATGACAAATCTATCGTTTTTCAGCCACTCTTTCATTTTGGGAGATTTGTTTGATATTTTAAGAGTCTTACGGCAATTTTCCAGTAAACTAATTTTTGTCAATCATGAGATTTTAGTGTTCTTAGTGTTCCATCATTTTTAGAAAATGTGTGTCAAACAATGCCACGTTTACTTTGATTGAGAGCAATTCCTTACATGTAATAATCTGGTGTGACTAATCTATCTTTATTATTGTTTGTGAGTTTACTATTTGTGAAGGTTATTTCACAAACATGCAGGTGTTTTCTATTGTTTCAAAGATTAAATAAGTAATTGATTTCATTTCCCAGAGAATGTTGATATTTTACAGGATGAAATTCATTTCAAAGACAATTGACCATTTTGCATATCCATGAGGCATTGACTGCTGGAGTCTGTTCTGGTGCTTTTGCATAATTTTGTAACATGCATCAACAGCTTTAAAAAAATGTGTTCTAGCAACTCTATTTAGGTAATCAAAATGCAATTATGCTAATTAGATAAAACACAATTATGAGAGGTGAATGAAAAAATACCCAACTGAATTGTGTTGTCTTCAAAGGTACAATGCGCTCAGTATAAGTTATGCATGAAATCACTGACATGCACTCCTGCTCATGAACCTCCGTGAATATTCTATTAGCCGTGATCTCTGTGTGCAGTGGCTGACGCCGTGGCCTTGACGCATGCTATATTAATGTGGCTGTTTAATTCACTGTGGCTTGCTCAACTGGATCCATTTTTACATAAAAAGCACATGATTCAAAATGCTGCTCAAGGCGGTGGTAAGCACTTGTAGATATCTGTCTCGGGGGGTTAACTTGTTAACATGTTACCAAATGGGGAATCCACAATTCAACACTGTTGTTTCCCCCTTAAAGGTTTGGACAAGGCTGTGGTGCAGATGTGGGTTAATCCACTATAATGGATGGGTTATTTATGAGAGCGTATTAGTAAAGGAGGAGTAAATTTATGAGAGCGTATTAGTAAAGGAGAACTCAAGTCAGATGTACAATTTAGTATAAATACTGCATATCATATATATCAAGTCAGATACTCAAGATCCATGATTGATTCTCTTGCACAGATAAGAGGCTAATGATGTTGACTAATGAGGGTGTAAGACATTGGTTACACAGTACTTAATTCTACAGGTGTGAAAATGAGGTATTTGATTAAAACTATAAGTAGGTATTTCAAATAGAGCATCTTTTAGTTAACTACACTGTAGTAAGTATTAAAATGACTTTCTTCCCATTGCACACATTACTGGATGTTCGGTATTGCAAAAACAAACAGACAATTGATTTAATGGTGTGCAGCTGCCAGCTGGAATGACATAGGTTGAAGAGTGCCTGCTTATACGAAGCTATGAGAGAGAGTTACACACTTAATACTAATGACTTCAAAAGCCAGTTTGAAAGAGGACAGTACTGTCATAATGATTCAACTAATTCAAATTCAGACAGCGATACGGGTTAAGACCAGCCTAAAGCGTCAGTTGTCATGTCCAGACTTCCAGCAATGACAGCTAAAACAGGGGCCTTTTGTTAGTTCAAGTTGGAAAAAGCAAAACAAAACAAAAAAACACCACTGTTTCTCTGTCTCCCAGCTGAAAAACTAGTGTTGATGACGGACAGCTTAAAATGTCTTCTTCATGGGAGTATCAACGATAATAATTTTGACAGCTTCTTTTGTGGCTTAGTGGCAAAAATAATTGCGTGTATCGAGTGCAACGAGGGGAATGTGCCTATTTTGACACTGAAGGGCAGGTATTTGTTCCACCACAGCAGAGACTATCAAACGCACACTGCTTCTTACCTCAACACCCCCCCCCCCCCCCCCCCCCCCAAACTGAATCTGGCCCTTGTTGCATCAGACAATGTTCATCTGCCAAAGATTGTCTCTGCTCAACTGCCTCAGCGCAGATTAATGTCATTTTAGTCCTAAAAACCTTTTAATTACACAGCTGGGTCAGTGCAGAGGGTGCCCCATGCATCATTTAGACGTTGTTTTGTTCTTTTGTCTCGTCAGTTACTCATTCATTCCAGGACAGAGTCTTTCTCATGTCACTATATTGACTGACCCCCTAATCGGCTGTCCGCCCCCCCATTTTCTATTTGCACTCCGAGGACACGAACTTGCCAGCAGCCCTTCCTCATTATTCCGAAACTAGAAAAGAGGGAAAGAAGGACTGGAAAAATGAAAAGGAAAGACAGAAAGAAATAAAGATGGTGTGCATCCTTTGGATTTGCTCTTAGTGAATCCTCAAAAGAGACATTTTGTTATTTTGACTTATATATTTAATATTTTTTATTTTATATATTTTTAATATTTTAGTACTAAAATATTAAAAATATATAATTTTTGAAAGGTTGAGAGGTGAGAGGCCATCTTAAAATATGGACATGGCGTGAAATGATCACGGCTGCCTACATTACGGCACTTGGCGATCTAGCAGTAAATAATTATGCTTCGTTATTATTGCATGATTTATTTGCTTGGCACATGTCCTTATCTCGGCCTATGTGCATTTGCATACATTTCATATACAATGCATTTATACGGCCAGATATGCAGTGAGGCAGCGAGACACTGTCTAGCCTGGGGATCTCACCTTCATCAAAACTCATCTATATATAGACTTATATTACATCTTATACTTTTAAAGATGTCAAAACCATACATGAGTCACCTTCAAACAGCTGCGGTGCACTTTATAACCAAGCCGCGCTTCGGTCGGGGAGAAATGCATATCCGGATGCAGGACATAGACGCTTTCACCCTGACGTCCTCTCTACGCAAGCAGAAAAAAAACCCCAGAACTCATTACAGGTCACCCTGTGACACTGCAGCACACGTGCACGAATGCTGGTGTGTCCCGGCTTTCCATTAACAACGCTGCCTAAACGTGCAACCCAGGAACCGGTGGAGGTTGATGGTGCCCTTCCTCCCAAGGTGACCCATCCTAGCAGGACCCCGGGAAACTGTCAGAGTGTTCGGAGCGATCAGGTGTGAACATCTGGCTGGCGAGCGGCGTCTCCCGCTTTGCAGCAGCCGTGGGGGAGAGGCAGGCAGGGGGGTCAGGGCACGCCTGGACTGTCGAGGGCAACAGTGGCCTATCTGCACCACCTTCCCATTAGCATTCCAAGCCACGCTTTACCCTCTAACTCCATAAGGTGTCTCTACCAAGATGATTTTCCCCTCACTGAGATGGTCCAGACGTTGCTAAATTAGAGCGGAATTGAAAATTGATAAAGTTCCTGGTAACAAGCCTCATAATGTTCTGTGGTGATGTATTATTCTACAACAGGGTTGTCAGATATCTATTCAGCCCAGGAAGAACTGCAGCTCTGCCAGCTCTGTATGTGCTTGATAAATTGATACCCAGTTCAACCACATAATCCAATATAACTGTTCTTTACAATGGACATAAATTACCAATATCCGCTGATGTGTGGCTCCTCCCATTTCAAAAAACAATACTAGGACTGCCCTACACAAGGTTAGAAAAGTATAAACACAACGTATAATAACAGTGGTGAATAGTGGTGTACACGTGTTTGGCTGAGAAACACATTTTTTTTGTTGTTGTGGAAAAACACTAGCTAATCTATACATCGATGTGGTGGACCTGCGAAATTCCAGAAATTTTCATCAACTGTCAAACATCTAAGACTGCATTTTCATAATACATTTTTTTTTACATTATACGATGAACAAAACAAAACACAACACTGTCTTTACTTGACTCTACCAGTCTTTGAGGTTCAACAGAAGCAACCAAACAAACGCTCGCCAATGCGGCATGGATTTCTAACACAACAGGTTTGCGTAAGTCTGTGGATGCAAGGTTCCAAGCCCTGAGCACAGATGGTCTTTTCACAGGAACACGAAAGAAATGACAGGTGCACACACTTTCAAGGGTTTTCCCCAAGGAGAGACTTCCAAAGCCATCATTTCCAGGATTGATTTGGGGGCCAAAAATAACCCCCTGTTTTTTATAGCCACGATTAAGCTGTACATTAAGATGTCACTTAACACAAGAACAATTATTCATCCCCTGCATTGTACTGTATGCCTTCCATCGATTGGTACGTGTCTGCAATGTTGAGAGACACACCAGACGGAGGCAGACAGACATCAAGCGAATAATGGCATGGTGCATTTAATCGGCGACTCATGCGCTTCCTTTATTTTTCCATACTATATAAGGAGGCTGCAATGTTCCCAGACTCTCAATGACAAACTGGCTCCCTGGCTGCAAACATTCACTCTAATCTTCCTCCCAACACAAGTAAGTGACTCAGAGCTTTTGATGGGTTATTTGCGAACTGTCAAATCCGGGCCAGCAATAATCAAATGACGCCTCATTGGCTGTTAATAGGATGCAATTTGAGCTGGAATTCAATGTTTAGAGCAGTACAGTAATAAACGGGTGATGAGAGATGCACTGTTCCCCTTTAGGGCTGACGTCTGCTCCTTTGAAGGGTTTTTTTATTATTTTTTTTTTAAAGAAATGTAGCGGATAGGGATAGAAAAGACATTGAATAGAGTTCCGATCCTGTGACGGAACATTCCACATTGAATGGCAACAACAAAAAAAGATCTCAGTTCCACAGAATCAACAGATGCGGTGCATTCATGAGGTGGCAGGCGCATGCCGGTCGGATGGCAACACTTAAAGGCGACGCCTGTGTCGCTGAATCTGCGTCCCATCGCTCAGATGAAAGGTGTGGTGACTGTGAGCTCGGTGCAAGGGGGAGCCAGAAGCACGCGGGAACAAAAACAGTGTGCACACATGAGATTTGTACTGTAAAAGGACATGACAGGACAGCTTCCAACAGCACCAGACAACACCCAAATGCTTCCCCCTTGTTGGATTGATGGTGCCAAGTTACTCTGCCATGTTTGTGGTGCTGGCCTGACTCTAGTGAACTCTGAGTTACAGAACTTTAATCTTGGTCACGCTGTAATGAGAAGGCACAGTCTGTGCTCAGCAGAGGAGAAAGAGAAAGGCATATCTCTTTGCTCTCTGTCGTCGTTACACAGATTTTTCACGTCCTTCAGCAGAGTTGTTGACGCAAGAATTTCACTGTTAGCAGCTCCTCAGGACTCCTAATTAAATAAATTAACAAATTGTTCACATAATCGTAACTCCAGAACCCATCTTATGTACATACATTTTCTGGCTAAGGGAAGGAAATGACTCAGTACCAGACAATCCGCAGGAGTCTGGCATCCTTGGCCAACTTCCATGGTAATGCAAGACTTCAAGAATCCCATGATATGTGGATGGACATTGCCATCCTATTTATGTATACAAAATGCCAGTTGTGTCTTCTGGTGATATCGTTCAGCTACACAACTACTGGGTTCCTATGGCAAGAATTATGCTGTTTTGGTTCTGCACTGAGAACTAATATGAGCTTTAATGTTCACAGTCACCGTAATGTATCACAACTCTCTCTATGTGTCTCTCTATCTCTCTCTCTCTCTTTCACACACACACACACACACACACACACACACACACACACAGCCTCTCTCTCTCTGCCTTTGTGAACCTTACTCTTACAAAGACACACACATACTCACACACCACATTGTGTCATAACTGGCTTTGTCACTCTCAAGCTGTTTTGTCAGCTCTTAGTGACTAGTTCTGACATTGCCTGTGGTGGATTTTAAGTTTTATTTTATTGTTTGGGGAACTTTGTGGGTGCACAGAATGACAGTAATAATTTCTTGAATTTTACCTTCTTTTCAGTTTAGCTATATTACAGTCTGCATTATCTGGGAAAGGGGAGAATTAATTGTTTCAAATGGAACCTACCATGTTGTCTTTCAAACTACAGCAAATTGTGCACTCAATGTAATTATTGAGAAACACATGATGTAATTTGAAGAAGTTTCATTTTGGCAATCAAACTCAATCGCAATACCTTCTCAATGACCAGCACGTATATTGTGCTGTCATAAACGAGAACTAAAAACTCTGTTCTGTATGAGAAAAGATCCTATATAAGGTTTTTATTTTATTCTGTTAAAGACTCCAAGACTCCTAAATCCAAATGAAATAAGAATGATTCCTTGTTGGCTCCCTTATTATTTTATTTCTTTTGTTACAGAATATCTGTTTGATGTCACAAAGATGAACCAATAAAGCATACATGAATCTTGGTGAGACAGGCTATGCATGCCTCGAGCTGTCTGATACAAATGCAGTTCTATAAATAACATATATATTGTGTTTACAGCAGCTTTCAGGCCAGTGCCACCTGATGAAATACTAGCATTGAAAGACTCCATTTGCAACAAGGCTGCAAACATGTATGCTAAGATTTTGTGTATGTGGTTAGCGTTGATGAGAGATTCATCTTGCATTTATTATTTCTGTGCATGTGTTTTAGGACCAGGCTGTTGAAATCCATTCCCCAACAATTTCTCTTTAAAAAAAGACAAAAAAATAAATAAAAACAAAAAAGTGTTCAGTTTTTTTTTTGATTGATGTCAAAAAGTGCTAGTGCTAAAGAGCCTTTTTTCTTGTGCTTTTAAATAAAAATACTCATTGTAATGCTTTCTAATTACACAACATACCACCCTTTTAAAAAGACAAATGTGTTAACAGTCCCATCGTTTTGTCAAAAGTTTGTGAAAACAAAACTTGAGTTTGCTAAACACAGGATGGGTTGCCTTGCATGTTAGGACATGCTAAACGTGAGCAAAGACTTTTGGGATTGGTTTCCAACGTTCCCTTATTATACCAAGAAAAAGAATAAAATGCAGAATAATCTTTTGACATTTATGAAATTCATGCATGGCATGACTTGCATGGAGACAAATGTCTTGAATTGTTGCAAAATGGACTACTAAAAGTCCCCAAAACAAAGACTGGCACATTCCTGCTACTTAGGCAGTCACTTTAAAACAACATTCAGAATTACCCATCATTCAGAATTCATAGAAAGAAGTAACAGCTTGTTCAGAATAGATGGTGAACAATCATGCTCTAATTGGAGCACAATGTGCTTTGAATGTGCAAAGTGACTCAAATTCTGGACGAATTTATAACGAATCACAATAAAAGAAAGAGGATAAGAAAAACAGCATCAGAATCAAGGTAACAAACATTCAAACTGCAACCAATTTTTCAATAAATAATATGTATGTATGTATGTGTTTATTTATTTATTTATTCATTTATACTATATGCATGTCCCTTGGGATGAATCTTTTGAAGATTCCTAGGAAAACAACCCCTGCCTTGTTCCTTTGTCTTGGTAACATTCAGAGGTCAGTCATTGTGGAGCCCCTATAAATATCTGCTTATCATTCTGTGCTCATTTTGTAAAAATACATAATACTTTACAAACACATAGCCCAGAATACTCCACCACCCAGAGAGGGGAAAAAAAGATAACAGAAAACTATCCAAAGATTATCTACTGACCAGTTGTCTTTGGCATGCGAGCCTGTCAGACAGTAGCCAGTTTAAATGGGATTCACAGGGAAAACTTGGTGTTCATTTCTTTATTCTGATTCTGCACCATAAATGGACAGTTTAGCTTTCTGACTGCAGATAGTGCCCAAGGCTCGAGCACAATCTCATCTGTTTAGGTGGAGTGTATGGGCAACTTCATACAGCAGCACTATTGTCACAAAAATATTTGCCTTCAAAATAAAAGTCTGCAGTCTTTTAATGTTCAGAAAGGCAATCTGATTCTTGTCTGACACATTTAGGACAATTTAAAAGATTAATTTATTTTTGAGTCTGCATAATCTCAAAATTAATTTTTTTTTCCATTCTCATGAATATGATAGTAACCATTTAAAACACCTTCCTATTCCTCTTCACTGAACTCCACTGTCTAAAATGTATGGATAAATGCCACCTAAGGTAGACTGTTTGTAGATTACTGTTAATGCACAAGAAATATTGTCTCTATTGAATGAAAATCAGAATACACTTTCTCAAATGACAGGCTAAAGCCTAAAAGTAAAGCCCATATGAACTGCATAGCCTTAAAGTAAATATTCAATTCTTCATATTTTGCATCAAACTTAAAAGCCTTACTACGCCTGGCTCTGCTCCTTCATAAAGAACTCAGTCGGGTGGACCTTGTAATATCCTGAAATATATTAGAGAAGGCTGCTCAGATAAACTGCTCCAGCCACTTCATTAAACAGCTAATCACTACCTCCCAGAACCATGTGAGAAATACAGCATGCATTTTTTCCATTTGACCATTACAATGCTGTGACTTAAATTCATTAGCCTGTCAATGTTTACATGTGGGTGAGAAGATGGCCGCCTAATGAATTGCTGAACGCCGGTGGTACTCAGAACGCTTGGAGTACGCCAATGTTTCATCTCTGAAAGTGGATTTTGAGACCAGAATTATTTTTCTCTGATGCTTTCTGAAGATGAGCGCTTAAAGGCATGTGAGATAAGGTGCAAACTGTGTAAAGTTCAAGTTGCCAGGCTGAGCCGCACACATGTGAGAGCCCGCTACAGAGCTAGGGGACCTGGGATAACTTTATCTCCTTCTGAGCTATGCAGACAGCGACCGTTGTGGTTTGAAACCGGCAGCAGACCTAGCTCTGTTCCTCGCATAGCCACTTTAAAACCCAGATCTACATATTATTCCCATTCTTTACATGAAGTCTGCCTTCACTTGCAACAAAACATGGCCCCAGTCATCCAACCAAAGGTAGAGCAACAGCATGCCACAAAATCAGTGGTTCTGGTTTTCCCAAATGCCCTACAGACAGTAACCTTGTATAGTAAAGCTGTACAGTAAACCTTGTACCTAAAGTCACTCACTAGTTTTCTCAAATGCTCAATAGGAAGCAAAGCAGATAGCAAACTTTGCTGTTTTTTTTCCAAATGACCAACAGGAAGGATACCAGGCACTAAGTATTGCTGGTTTTCCCAAAGGATGGAAACCATGCAATACATGTCTTTTCCAAAATATGCTACAGGCAATGACAGATGGCAAGTGTTGCTTGCTTCCCCACCCGAATTCACCCTGCAATACAGTAGGCCACTGCCAGTCCCCTTGAGATGCTCATATCCTCTGCCACACACGTATACAAACACTATAAAATACCACATACTTTAACTCCTAACCAACACTACTTACGCTAAGCTTTTTGCCTTCGAGACCTGAACCTTACCTACCAACCAAAATATCAGTCCATCTTACCAGCTACTGATAGTATGTTCCACCCTTACACCTTCCATGAACTCTCACACCCACCTGCTCTCTTCATTTTTCCATAGAAGGCAATCTTCAGATGTTAAATGAAAATGAGCACTTTAAAACACCCCAACACAATATTATACTTGATTAACAACAAAATCAGACATGCAAATACCAATAACAAATTGATTTCTCATTCAAACGGTAAACAGCCAACATGTTATCAGTGTAGTTTAAGGTTGATTTTAAGGGAAAAAAATCATTTTATAATTCATTTTGAAAGAGTTCTGTTTCAGAAATCCATAAAGGTTAAACAGACAAAAAATACTGACTCTCGAGGTCATTCCATTAAACTTCCCATTGATCGTCAGTCATCTTCAGCCTTCATCAAAGAATTATCAATATTCTGAACACCCTACCTCATTTACAGTAGTCTCAATGAATTCTCTCTCTGTGACTGGTGGGATCCAGTGCTTGAAAAGGTTGTGTCATTCAGTCACATGAAACCTGCTTCCCTTGCATGTGATACTGCATTGACACTAATATGTATAAATGCTCATACAGTGGATTTCTTCACTGCCACTAAGCAGTTAACTCATGTTTAATAACTGTGTTTTTGAAATGTGTCAGTGCTGTAGCTGAAAATGGCTTCAATCCAGTGCTCTGACATTTAAAACATTATTATGTGATGAAAATAAGGCTCCTCTATAATATTTCAAGGCTTTTAACCAGAGCAATTAGGCAGTACACTCTTCCTTCTCAGCAACAAAACTTTACTACTATCGATGATAAAAAACATATACTGACAACACAGAAAACAAAATTAAAACCACAAAAGGTTGGGAAATCATAGAGTATTTTCTATAGGGAACCATGGGACCGACATTCCTCTGTGCAATTGCATCATAGGTGTTAATTCTTTAATGTCATTCACAATTAAATCAGGGTCAGTTTATAATCCCAGGAAGCCATATGAACACAGCTGCTGTATGGAGCCATGAGCAGGATGCACATTAAAAGCCTGTATACATGAATAATGCAAACACTGGTCTTTTCATGTTCCCAGATCCAAGAATAGAATGGGGATGAAAGGGCGGTCTGCTGGGGGAAGAATCGCGGACGGCTACAAACAGCTATTAATTGTTTAATTGCGTGACTTCATTCCCCCCTTGACATAACAGGGGATAAAAAATTAATTGAGGTCCACTGAGGACTCGTGAGGGGTCCTGTTTTGGCTTTTGTCCGTTTGTGAAAGAGGGGGGCCTGTGGCATGACACAAAGCTATAACATGAGGCAGAGCCCAAATTAGAAATTAAAGAGGGTTTGCGTAAATAAATTCTACTTAAATTGCATTACATTGCAATGCACTTAAATAATGAAAAGGTACTTCTCCTCTTTAAGTAAAAACACTACAAAAGAATAAAAAATTCTAGAAAATAGTATGGGAAAAAATTTTTTTTAAAGATAATCAGTTTAGGCGTACATATCCCACTCACTCTTCTTGGCCCCAATCTGTTGCTGTTTGCCTTTAACCTCTGTTTGATTCATGTCTGTTACTGTTTTCCTTGAAGATCTTTTCTGTGCCTTGTCTCCCTGCCTCCAAAAAATATTTGCCAGGTTTAAGTGGCGAGACATTTTTTCCACTATCCTTTCAACTGTTGGTATATATCACTCTACTCACTGCTCTGTCATACAAATCAGTTGCTCTGCAAAGGAGCCAGCATTCTTCTAATTCTTTGAACCACTGAGCTAGAAAGCTCTATAGTCTGCCTGAATTTAGATTAACTTGGCAACAAAAACCATCACTTCTATAACTACACTGTTGCACTGTTAATGTAATTCCCCCAGTTTACTAATGTGTAATGCAAGAAAGTATGGAATATGCCATCATTATGATGTAACTGCTGGAAAAAAAATTAACTTGAGTACAGTATAGTATAGTTTTCTAGGTCAGTGATGTTATCAGGCCCGCAAGCACTTGACATTCACACATCACATTATCACTTTTCTCAAAGTGTGGGGGTTCCCCGTGTCCTGGAAAGATTCCACATCAGGCCTTTTCAGTCTGGCTGTCTCATAATCCCTCATCTGAATAATTCCCTCCATCTCCACCTCATCTAATTTGTGGCAAGTGTTCTGGTGCAAAAATGGCTGCGGTGCATCACCCAGGTGGATGCTACATATTAGTGGTGGCTGTGGTGGTGGATTTCCCCCTTCCCCTTCACTGTAATGCACTTTAGTTGCTATATGAATGCAATCCTTCATCATCATCATAATCTTCGTCAACGTCATCATCGCCGGAACTTGCAGTATTTTTGAGATGTCACTGTGCAGGCTAAGGAAGGAGGAACAGAGAAGATGCAGGGGGTGAGGGCAAGACACCGGCAGATGACAAAGACAGAGGCCAAGGCAAGCACTGGCAGACCAGGTGATTGGAGGAAGGGATGCACATGACAGGTTCATCTGAAAAGTTGCACTGAGGCAGTGCAGTGCTTGTTCTAATAATTGTATGCAGGGCACAACACAAATGATGGCGCATTCTCTTGTCTTTTATTGCGACCAATGCCGTTTATTTTCAATCAAAGCTTCAAATGTTTGTAAAATGACGAACATTTGAACCCTAGTTAACTTCCATGTGCAACGCCTTGAGTATGAGTCATGCAACATTTGTCTGCAACACACCCATAAGGAGGCTATGGTGGGAAGTTTAGCAACACAGCACCATCTTAAAGGAATGAAGGTAAAACACATCAGCTGATCTAAAAGACTAGTCTATTTTACTAAAATTCAAATGAATACAAAGAAAAATACATAAAGAATAAACTGCAGACTCCACGCAGCCACAGTATAGTACAATCTAGAATATGTATTGCATGCACAGTGTGTGCTATTGCCTTGTCTGCCTGTAACTGTATCTAGATGTTCTACTCATCTACTTCTGAATTAATTTGGTGCCTGTCAGTATAGTATAGCCCAATTCTACTGTACAGATACCTTCAAGCATTACTAAGCAACTTTAATTTACAGTGTTAAAGCAGGGGATGCTCAAACTATGAATAATCAAGGATACATGTGTTTTCTAAATCTGAACATAAATGCCATCTTTTGAACAGCAGACAAGCATAGTTTGTGGACTGCACCTGTGCTCTGGTTCTCTAGAGAGCAAGCTCTCCTCACCGCTTACCCCTGGGGAAAGCCTCATCTCTGGATCAAATCGAATGAAATCAAATGGACTTAATGTAGTGCCATTACCAAGGAACTGCCGTGGAGTGCTTCTCAGAGCTTATTACTGAACATCAATGCAAAATTATGATGAATGTGTGACACACATAAGGAAATGCTACACACGCACACCCAGTGTTACTGGACAGATGCTGGGCATGCAGATTGGATGTAGGAGTGAAAGATGGGGCGCTCTGACACGGTTTGATGCTCCCAAAAGTGGTACATGAACAAAAAAGAAAGAGTTTAACCACAGAGCTCTTTGTCTCTTCCCTGACAGCTCCTCTGGGGTTGAAACCTTGCTTTTGTGGCCTACTGAATGCTATCGAGAGCATCAAACTGTGCAAATGAACAACAAGGAAAGCAACAAATGGTGAAAAAAAATGTTACAGCCAAGACCATCATTGCTGGTTTGGAAGAGGTGTGAGTAAACAGTTTTTAAATTTGTGTGAAAAGTATGTTTAACATTAAGCGCTAATTTATGTTTGCTTGAAATCAACATACAGCAGAACTTAACTACTTTACAGCTAAGACCTAGAGAGAATGTACATGATGTGGTGCTTTGCTCTTAACTGAATAACAAATTTAAGCAAGTTGATCTGTTCAGAAATAATGGGATTCCTTGAGGAGACAGTTATTATGCACCCCTCATACCTGACAATACTATCAATAAGTGTGTTCATTCACAGTTCCATTGCATCAGTGAAAATTATATTTCAACCAGCATTACAATACTACCAATAAGTGTGTTCATTCACAATTCTATTGCATCAGTTAAAAATTACAACCACCATTACAACCACTTTTACCACTGCTTTTTTTTCCCCAAAATCTGTTTAGGGTTTTAGTCAAATTGCAATGCTAACATCATCTATCCAATGTGTAAATGTAAATAAAACAACAGGAATTCACTAGTTGCAGATATAAAATGTGAAAGATTGGAAAATAACAAAATTGGTTTGAATTTTACAAAGTACAACTGAACAGAGGCAGGAAGCTGATAAATAGTGTACTGTTTGTGGTTTAAAGGAGGAAGCCACACCAATGCCTAGAGTAGATCGATCCATATCTAGTCACAGTGAGTATACACAAAGCAAGAGTTTCTTGTCTTCCTTTGAGAGGATAATCAAAGACAAACCAATGCAAGGGAAGAACACGATACTGTACTACTCATGAAAACATCACTTTTTTCTCTAACCTTGCTATGATGACCAGGTTTTATTTCTCTTTTTCTTTCCACATCATTATCTTGGTTTGTTCACATCCATGCAGCCTTTTGCTTTGAAGGTCTTGCTGTCCTCATGATTTAATCAACTCTTCCTCTTGTCACTATTGAGGAAGATGTGATGTGTTAAGATGCCCTTGGATGTTACAAAACAAAGAAATAACAAGGTAGTAGTAATCACAAACTGTGTAAAGATCCAGCATGTCTCAAAGTCCTAAACCCCTTTACTTTGTTTTCAGTCTGATGGCTTACTGAATATTTTGGAAAGCTAATTAAATTTAACAGGACTGTTTGTTTTGAAGAGAAAAAGCTAACTCTATGGTTGTTTAAAAAACCACGATCACTTGGGTATTCAGGAACAATCGAGGATACAGAGCACAACCCATCATTTTTCATTTTTAAGGAACATGTTTTGGGAGGAATACCATTTCCTCTGTTGTCATCCTTTAAGCATTTTTTTTTTATTTTTATTTTTAGAATTTGATGGCTCCCTTCTGAAAACTACACCTTTATATCAAAAGCTCTTTAGAATTACACTCATGGATTTGTACGCAGTGCATGCTGCACGACTGAAGGCATTTCCTTCTGTTATATCATTTAACAGGAGATTGGATTTTTCAAAGCCTAGATGAAAAGGAACAATGTGATAGAGGGAACACTGATCAAACTCTGCTGTTCCTCAGAACACTTGCACAAAAGTTCTAACAGTTCTTTTTCTCAAGACAGAGAAAACATAAATTTAATTTTGTTTGCTTTCATTTTTCTGCCAAACTATGTTTAAGTGACATTTTGTGGCATTTTATTATTATTCTTTTCTGCCACAAAATGCCATGACCTTTACTGTCAAATTATCAATCAGTGTTACTCTATGCAGCATGCTTACTGTTGGTAATGATATAACTGCAGTGCAACACTTCATATCATGGATGTAGATAGATCATGGCACATTATTAATGTTGTGACAATTAGGCCAAAAAATTCACATCACAATTTTTTCAGTATTTGGGAGATACACAAGGCATATCACAATAGTTTGTTTTTTTTACTGGAGTTGATTTTAGGTTTTTCAAAATGAAGTAATAACAGAGTGCCATGCTCTTGTATGAGAGGCCCCCTGTCATTTTGTTCCTTACATATGATTATTTGCATTAACATGTACTATTTATTTCTCTTACATATGCTACTGTTCTGTTTCAAATATAACATTATTCTCTCATACATATATTAGACATTTGTTTCACATACACTATTAAATTCATTTACATATACAACCATACTTACATACATATACTGTTATCCTCTGTTGCACAGATTATCATGCAAGCATATAATGTGTGTATAAGTAGCTATAGTTCTCTGTGCAAGAGAGAACAGTGCTGTGTGTATAAGAGTATGATAGTAAATAAAAGAAAGTATGATTGTGCATGTAAGAGGGTATAGTAGTGTTTGTGTAAGAGTATAGTGGTGTACGTGTGAGATTATGATGCTGTGTGTGAGACCAAGTATGAATTATCTCTCATGGGGCCTCTCATACTCTTGTGCCCACTTGTGGCTGTGGCTTGAATGACATTTCATGTCTTTTTTTAGGTTTTTCTCTCTTCTTACCATAAGTAGCAAATATTAAGTTCTACTATGGATTAATTTTATAAAAGAGACACTGTACTCAATGCATAATGGTATTAAAACAATGTATGAAAAATTAATTTACCTGTGGTGTATGAGGGACTAATGCAAACTGACCAATAGGAATGGAGCAGTGAGTTCGGTTAGGGCACCCACTTTTACAGTGGGGTATGAGTATATGCTGAGCTTTAGCAGTGTGTGAGCAGAAGAGCTGCCCCAACACACACTGTGTGTGTGTGTGTGTGTCTGTGTGTGTGTGTGTGTGTGTGTGTGTGAGAGAGAGAGAGAGAGAGAGAGAGAGACAGAGAGAGAGAGAGAGAGATGATGAAATACGGTTTAGGATCAGTGATAACTTTAGTGTAATAACACCTTGACACGCCCCTTACTACAAAATGACCTACTCTAAAACCTTTACCTGAATGGACAAACACTGAATAATTAGTTGGTAATTTAGGCTTCCTCCTCTCAGCTGACCGCTCATCCGCTTATTATTCTGAACAGGGCATATATTGTTTATGTCTGAACTGAAGCAGCAACTTCATTTCTTGGCTGCACTGTATGAAGACTCAGTTGCACAATGATAAGGCAGTCTGTCTAGGAGAGTCCATCGAGGGAGGCCAACGAGGGACACCCTGGGTATTTGTTGTTATTGCATTGGAATGGTATACTCCTGTTGGGTGTACTGCATTGCACTTGAGTGTTGGACCAGGTGTACATTTGTGGTCTCAGCCTTGCCTGTGGCTCTTGTTTGTGTGTAGATGGTGGTGTCCATGATTGTGTAACATTTGGCGATGTTTTGTTGGATGCCCTTTGTGCTTGACTTCTGTAGCTGCTTTGGATAAGAGCACCTCAAATCCACAATGCCTGTCTATACTGGTACCCCAGTAGTGTACTGCACGTCCTGCAGGGGTCAGGACAGCAAAATCGAAGTCCATCTTCCAATACAGTCTGAAGAGCCATCTCTACAAATTGCGTCTCGGTTCCACCTTAGTCCCACCCCCTAACACCTGCTATTTTACCTGTCGTATCATGATGTGTTATGGACACTTTGATCTAGTGACTGTGAGATACATGGTAGTGTATGTACTTTACTTCCCCTAGATTTCTAGGATGTGTAATTTCAGGTTAGCACAAGTTAACTTATGGTAATGCTTGAATGGTGTCGTGCTCACACTCACTGGTCTGAAAGTGTTGTTAGTCTGGTCTGACACTGTTGCTCATTTAACTTGAATGGATACACTTCTATTCTCTTTCACTGGAAGACACTCTGGATAAGAGAGTCTGCTAAATGAATGTAATTTAATCTGCTGGATGTCAACAATGTAAATGTGATGTTATGTACTCATTTCTGGTATGTTGCTGCTGGATTAAAAAATGTAAACATAACACTACATTTATTCATCTAGTATATTGCTCTCATTAAAAACATTTGCCAACCGACAAAATATAAAAAGTAAATGTAAAATATAGAAACATAATCAAATGTATTGAAAAGGTAAAGTTATATAAAATGAATACAATACATACCTACCAATATTAACTATCTGTTATACAGAACCTGAGTTATTCAATGCACTTATGTCAATCAAATCACTTACATTCTCACACAACAATACCTGCACAGAGCCCTGTTACAATCTTACCCCAGGTCTGAAAAAGGTGCAAGATCAGCCTCTTGCATCATCAATTCCAGTGCAGCTCTGCGATGAGCTTAGCATCTGGTTACATTGCTTCTAAGATGTCCAACAGGCTAACTAACACGCTCTGATGTGAACAAAATTGTCTGGTAGAAGGGAGGTATACCGAACAATGTTGAGCAACCAAACCGACTGGCTGTCTCTTCTTCCTAAATTTACTTTAACGCTGATAAGCTAATTAACAGAAACATCAATCAACTCGATGCAATGTCACATATAATATTCCCTTGTTCCATTTAAAAGTGAACAACCATTTCAAATCACCTGTCAAGATTTCATTGCTTCACTTTTGCTTAAACATCTGTGTTCAAACCTTTTATTTACCCTAGCAACCCAAAAACAGTTTATAGGGTTTAACAGGTGTAGTATCATCTTCATTGTCGGGAACTGACTGCACTTGTGTGATGTAATATGCTAAAAAAAATAATCATATTAACATTTGCACTCTGCTCTGGCCTTGAGCAGTATGACATAGCTTGTTTGTTTTGCTGGCTAGTGATGCACAGTATTTGGCTCCTACTACACATCTTAGCTGGTTATTAGATTAGTTAGATGCTCTTCTGCTCATTAGTTTAGGTTAGCAACATTTCTATAGTATCATGATATACAGACATATTTATGAAGAGTCAGGGATTGACAATCTGATGTGTTTTGTGCATGCAGAGATGTCTGAGAAATAAAAGTGAATGCTGCATCGAAAAAATGCTGGCTTGGTAGGTCTAGGGGCTGATAAAACTCAATAATTCTTATTGACTTTTTAATAGTTGGTTTTCTGTGTCTAATGGTTTCGGATTCTTGCTGAGGCAAAAGCGATTTGCAGGACATGCATTTTTAATCGCTAATTCGAGTGCTATCAAGGGGGCTAACAAGCGCTGAACTCAGCCATACTCCAGAGGGATGGCACACTGCATCAATTTAAAGGCGTAACACCATCCCATGCCATTTCTATTTCATTGCAATACTGTTTTCACAAAAACAACCTACTCAAAATCCAAATCAAATATGCTGCATATTCCTCTGTCCAAGTTTACTTCCACAATTTTAATATTTAATGCTCTCCGAAGGAGTATAATTTCTGTACTAATTCTAACAGACTGAAAGTTTTTTGGTAACTCCTCTTGGCCCTTAAAAGCAGAAAATTAAGCTGTGAGCTCAGTAACAGCAATTCCTGATTCCTCAGTAAGTTCAGACAAAACTGAGGAGGTTAACAGACAATTTCACTAATGCCATTACTTTGTGCCTCAGTTATCTCATCTTTTCCAAAGAGGGAATGACTTTTCTTATTCAGCCATCAATTCAGGTGTACTGAAGCCAAAAACATAAAATCAACAAACCCTTGGGATGGGACCTGATCTCAGATCAGTGCTGTGGCCATTCACAGATAAGTCATGTTATGGCATTTAAACTGAGACTACCAACCTGGCCTTTGAGTCAGGGTTGTTTTGTTTTTGTGTCTGTCCCCCTTTCCCCATCCCTCTGTCAAACTTCTCTGCATGTTCCCTGACCCGTGAAACAGACCTAGCCTGTTTAGAGAGTGGAGGTGTGGACACTAAAGTCAGAGGGCCTGGTTGTTTAGACGATACAAGACCTGTCACCAAGGAGAGCAAGGTGAGGGGACAGAGGAGCAGTATACAGGTAAATTTCATGGGTCAAGGGCACTGGGAAATCTGTCACTCATCCCAGAGGATGAGGGCATGGGGGGAGTTCTGGGGGCCTACTGAGCCACCAGATTTTAAACAATGAGATTAGGATATAGACACAATAAAGACAGTAATAACATTGTATTACATAGAAGTTCCTGATACAGATAGAGTGTAGAAGAATGTCAGTAAGCACATGTAAATCTATTCAGACATTCAAATGATGGAAGGATGGAAGAAAGCATGGAAGACAGCATGGCAATGGCCACCACCACAAAGTCAAACATCACGCTGTCTTATAAAAATATTATATAAACTGTTCCATGCTGTGGATAATAAAACTATGGGGAAGATTTTAAAAAGATCCACCTGTGTTTCAAGTGCACAGAAAAATGGAAAAGAAGTTGTGGAAATTGACTTCAAAGAAAACCCCTCCGCCTTGCTGACTTCACTCAAAAGTAACTTTCACAACTAAACTTCTTAACAGAAACTGTGAAATGGGGACACAAGAGAGGGATTTTAAAAATGCGGCCTGATGTTGATATAGTACAATACGAAAAAACTTGCCTGAAGTAACCTTGAGTGATCCAGGAGCACAGTATTCCAGCAAGGCAATGCAATGAACTGATTATGCCTTCTGAGTGTCCACTGTGGCACCGGTAGGATATGGGTTCATGCCACAGCCGAGTCACATCAAAGACTTTGAGAATCATCAGCACTACCTCTCTGGAAACTTATTAAGGTCAGTGTGAGTGACTGGGATGTGATTTAAATAGAAAAAGTTAAAAAGACAGGGGTTGTCCAGTGTTGGCAGACCAGTGGTGGCAGGTAAACTACTTGTTTATCCAGGTTCTGAAACCTGCTGCTCATTAGGTGTGCCAGCCCTAAAATAACATGGTACGTGGCAGGTTTTAAAATAAAGGGATACTAGCTACATACATCACCTGATTGGGTTAAAGATGGGGTGTGCTCAAGTTGTCTGATTCAGTGCCTAAAAATGTGTCACATTGCCATTAGATCTCCTCTCATTTGTTTGGAGATTATATTCCAGACGCTCCTTTTGACACCTTTTAGTGAGCGTTTCTTAGCAACGTGGCCAATAGCTAGTTATTGGGGGTTGAGCTGTCAGTCTGTAAGGCAGCTCATATTGTCTGCTGTCATCAAGGCCAGCGTGTATGTGGAGAGGACCTGCTGAAGAGGCCCCACCATCACACCGCCGTATTCACTCCAGGAGTATAATCTGACCACACCTAACTAGTAGAAGTGAGATAATATTAAAAGTATGCCAATTTGTTGCTTACTTGGATCAAATTCATTTGATTCCCGTGAGTGTTTCAAGCCACTGTGACGCTAGTAGCTCTGGTGTGAACACTGACATCTATTTCGATCTCTGTAATCCTGCACAACATGCTTTTCTAGAGAGGGAGAGGGATGCGGGGGGGGTGTTAACCCGTGCAGCCAGATTATCGGACGCTTCCTTTGAACGGCAAGGCCACTGAGCCCCGTAAAAGGCCCTGTTGAGTCGTTAATCGATGTGCAGCGTGCAGCGACCGAGCTCGCTCCCTCACATGCCTGACTTCGGAAGTGCAGCAGCACCGAGGGGGAACCTGCTGTAGCCAGCTCTGTACTGCAGGTTGGGTATTTACCACTGCTGAGCATCTGGCGCGCAGCATTAACAGGCACTGTGTCCCTTTGATGAGACGCTCAATATTAACAGGAAACGTGAGCCAATTTGCCAGCATTGAATGGGACCCACTCAGCAACAGCCACTTGCGTTTAGCAATTTATTTAGTTGTGTTACATTAATTTATTTCTTTGGCAGACAATCTTGCCAAGTGTGAACTGTACAGGCCAAAACTGCATATGGTGTTCACTTATACAGCTGGATGTATACAGGCTTTAAATTCAGGCTACGTATCTGGCTCAATGGTGCAACTGCAGTGTCCCACTGGGAGATCTGAACATGTGACCTCTGGGTAACAAGTCCATTTCCCCAGCCATTGCCACCCACAGGTACTGCAGCAATTGCCCTGATGCCTCACAGTGTTTTGCAGCACTGCTTGAACAGCAGTGAAGCTTCCACAGCAGCCTGTAGAAATTTGCATTATGCTATTACTGACCCCAGCAGAATGCCATTACCTGCTGCTTGACTCCTGGAAGGAAACGGCATAGAGCCTGTAGAAAAAAACAGTAAAACTTCTAAGTAGAGAAGGGGGAAAAACAAACAAATATAAAATCCATTTGGTGTGATTTAGTTGAGCACCATAGATTAGATCAGCGTGTGGCTCCGGGCCAACAGATGAGGTGGCTGCACTGTAGGGGTGGATGTGGTGGGAGGGAAACGGGTGAGTCAGGTGTATTCTGGGATTGCACACTGCAAGATCGCCTTGCTCGGCAGATTCCAGTGCTTTCTATCTGTCTCAGAAAAGGAGGAGCCCCTTTTTTTAACCTGTAGCATGCCCTAATGCATCCCCCACCAGCTTTTTACATCAGAGTTAATGAGCAGTGGAAGTTAGCTCTGGATTTAGTATGCTGGTAAGCAAAATGGCCAGTGAAAATCTATACTGATGTGGCGATTAAAAGCAAAAAAGGCCACACTGCAGAGAACCATCGAGTCCCTCAATCACATTCTTAAGATATCTTTAAGGCCTTTTTTCGTTAAACCCATTTAAAGAATCGACACACGCAAAGGGGTGTTGGAGCTGTCCTTTCGAGCACAGGGCTGTATTGATTGGCCGCAGCTCCTACTCTGCAGCAGAAGTTGGCAGGAGGCTGATTTCGTCTCAGAGTTTGCGAAGAGGAATGCACTTGTGGAGCAGAGCGTTTCAACCTCCCAGCTGTGCTGATATTTCAAACTGATGAGAAGCATAAACAGCCCAGTGGGAACTTTGGCAAGCTCCCATAACTCTGCACTCTTCCTTTTCTAAAAAAAAAAAAAATAAAAATATGCTTTTCAGCTTCCCAAAACGAGCTCAGCGCCCCACAAGAACAGGCTCCACTGGAACGGGCACCCCTGGAGACACCTGCTACTTCCTCTCCATAGTGCAGTTAACTGTCACAGCCAAGACAAAAAAAGAAAACTTTTCTGATTCCCCAAATGTTACACGCAGACATACTTCTGAATAGGAAAATTCCAGGTTTTTACTCAAATGTGCAAGATCATTTACCAGTTTTAGTTATATAAGACTAAGAATATTCCGTGCTTTTGTGTTGTATTTGTGTTCACAAGACATCATTAGATACTGACATTGCAATGTTAGCATTTTATCTTACAGTACAACGCACAGATCTTTGACGATTACAATGAACAAGGCGCTTTTTTAATGTTATTTACAAATGATATTTCATTATGCATAAAGGAGAAAGCAACAAAGACAGAGCCTTGTCAGATTTTGTTTCATAGCTTTTAGGTGCTCAAAGAGTAGTGATTACAAGAATGTTGCCCCAACACTCCTTTGATGTCAAGAAAAAAAAGCTAACAGACAACAGCAGCATCTCCACCTAATTTTCCTTTTTCTTTTATTACAATGGGCACAAAAACTTCACAAATACAGGTCGTGCAGAGGAAAAAGACTAGAAGAATACCAGATGTTTGTTTTTGCAACCCATCCTTTTCCATCTCACTGAATTACAATTCCATGATCCTGTCTTGGCAGTTAGATATATTATTATCCGAGAGAAGTATTTCAAATCATCAACACTGACTTTCAGACATAGATAAATTATCAAATAATTCTTCATGCTAAACCTTGAGATAACTGTGAAGCTAACACCCTGATTCAATTTACAGAAGTATTTGTCTGTATAAGTAGTTGTTTAAAAAAGATAAACATAAGATTTAAGATAAAAGATACAAAACCAGTGTATTTCTCCTGACCTACAGAAGACCAAGGAAGAGATGTCCCTGAAGGATGAAGGACTCATGGGTTTTCGGACAATAAGGTGGTTATTTATTATGATTACCTTACCTACTAATGCTGGCAATATTATATTCTAACATTCATACTGAATCTCTGTCCTGGTACCTTCTACTGTGCAACCAGACAGAATAGACATGGAATTATAGTGGGTATAAATAGACAGTGAATTGTAGTGGGTATAAATACGAGACATCTAGATTTGACCTAATTTCAGTTTTTGCCCTGTTTACACCCAGCCAGTAAAGAAAAAAAAACACTATGGTAAATCTGTTTCTTTGATTCTCATATTTATGCTCAGGTACCCATTCTTCTGCTTCTTTTTTTAACAAAACACTTTGGATTGTTTTTGTTTTGAGTGTAGGCACTGTACCTGTTATAACAGACTGCTGGTGGATATTGAGTCACATAGCCTATTGAGTGAAAATAGTCATATTGCCTAAGTGCTGGCATGGTGGAAAAGTGATTCAAGAATGGATTTGGTAAAGGTATGAGCTCAATTCATAGAGAAGACCCAGTGTTGTGCCCCTGAAACACTTAACCTGACTTCAGCAAATATCCAGCTGTGAACACTGATAATGCCTACAATCAAATGCATTCTATATAAGTCCCATTGGATTAAGACTTCTGCTAAGGATATTAGGAGTGCAATAGGTCGATACGTGACATGACTTAAACGTAAATTATTTGATCAAGCCAGAGCGACAGGAACACCTGAGTTAGAAGAAATTGGCCTTCAAAGGTTAACTCAGTGTGCTTCACTTGGGAGAATGAGGTTTCATAAATCCCCAAAATTAGTGGGGCTACCTCATGTCATCAGTGATTTGAACCAGTCACAGTGTTTCCTTTTTAAGTTTTGAGTCTTTTCATTCATTCAAACAAATCAGTAATTGACAGTATGTGGAAGTGCCACTGATAGAGCTGAAGGACAAAGAAAGACCATATACGCCAGTGAACAACACACTGCATCAGGCATTTCTGGCTGTCATTCAAATGCCATTTTTAGAGTGTAATAATTGCATTAAAGAACTTGAACTTGTGTTAAAGACCTGGACTTTTGACCAGATGTATTTAGGTTCAAATCTCAGATGAGGCATTGCAATTGCACCTGGTGAACCCCGACTTACAACGGGGTTACGTCCCGATAAACCCATCGTAAGTTGAACATATCATAAGTCAAAATGCATTTAATACATCTAACCTACCGAACATCATAGCTTAGCCCAGCTCAGAACATTTACATTAGCCTACAGCTGGGCAAAATCATCTAACACAAAGCCTATTTTATAATAAAGTGTTGAATATCTCATGTAATTTATTGAATACTGTACTGAAAGTGAAAAACAGAAACACAATATCCAAAAAACGCTGGCGACACAGTACACTGTAGTAACGGTCGTTTACCCTCGTGATTGTGTGGGATCTGCCCAGCATCGCAAGAGAGTATTGTACCGCATATCGCTAGCCCGGTAAACGATCAAAATTCAAAATTCAAAGTACGGTTTCTACTGAACGCGTATCGCTTTTGCACCATCGTAAAGTCGAAAAATCATAAGTCAAACCAGCGTAAGTCGGGGACCACCTGTATGTAAAATGCAAGAAAGAAAATCATGTCAACAGTCAGTTTTGCAAGTGTTCCTAGATAAAAATAGTATAATAATAATAATAATAATATAGAATAGTCAGATATGTACATCATAAAAAATTATTTATACATTATTTATCCATACACCTATTCCATACACATACTCCCTGCGGAGTATCCATCATGCTGTTATGCATTTATTGAACGTGTACTTTTGATTATAAAAAAGTACACATAATTAGTCTGGGTCAGTTCTGTCATGACGATTTTCATTTTTATGCCACTCATTTTACTGGTGTGAACTGTGTCAACAGCTTCTACAGTTCAGTGTTCAGTGCATTTAAGTTGAGAGAGTCATCTAAGGAGTAGTGCTGCCCACATGTGTTCATACCCATCCCTGCTCAGCCTGGACTAACACACTTCAGACATTTCTTGGGGACACTCCTTGGCATAGGATAAACATCCCTGGATATCCTACTATATAAGCCCTAGCAATATGCAGGAACTAGAAATACATTTCCCATAGGAAAGGTCTTGACACAGTGACAATTTTATCAAGCAGCCCAGTATATATGGCAATGCCTTTAGATTTTGTCACATCACAGACATGCATCCTAAATTTTCCTTCTGTGTCACTGTGGTGGTTTCTATGTGATCCTCAGCAATAACCTCATGTCAAAATCATAGAAGGCTTTTGGCCTGGTGTAAATGACACTTGGTGACCCACTTCCCCTTGTAATGCACTTCCTGTCAAACAAGCTTAAGACGGACATAAGGAATATAACACCAACTGCTTGCGGAAATAACAAGACTAGAAAATGGGCCTCCAGAAGATTAACAGCACTGTTTTTTTTCTTCTTCTTCTTGTTCTAGCCTGCATCTTCCCTGTTGCATTAGAAGACCTCGGTCTCTTTTCCCCAGCCTCACACTTTGCCTAGATTTGACAGGCTTACAGTCTCAAAACATCCCCAAGAAACATGAACTACAAGTTCTGAAAATACTCGCTGCTTTCTTCACAAAGCCTATGCAGAGATGAAACATCATAATCCATAATCCATATTAACCCAAAGGTTTACTGCATACATGCATACAAATCTTCATCACTGGGTATATTATGCACTTTAGTCACATGCAGAACTGTCCCTGTGGGATTTTTTGTGAAAACAAAGGATCAAAGGACCACGCATATCAAAAGAAATTCAAAACGGGAAGGCCCGTTGCCTTCGTTCGTTTCATCCAAGGGCTCACCTGTCTATGCCAAAGTTATAAGCTTCGGTTAAAAAAAAAAAAAATGGCCATTGCCATGAAATAAGTTTTTTTATCTGAAAATATTAACAATATGAAAAAGAAAAATGTCCGTGCATGAAAAAAGGAGAGCACAACAACAGAATGAGAGCGCTGGTAGAATAGTATTAGAGGGTAGAATGACAGGGAGGAAGGATTGAACGCAGCACAATGGGGCAGAATTCCTCAATTGTATTGATTAATCTCAGTGGCTGCTTTCCCTTACGATCATGCAAATCAGCTTCTGTTTTCCACTGCTCAATGTCTTTCACACAGTCTGTGTACATCTCTGTCTTTGTTTTCCAGTGAGAACGAGGCATGGCAATGAAAAAAAAAAAAAAGAATTATACATTTTCCAACCGAAAAAGCGAAGGACTTGTGTAAGGTAACCTTGGTTATTTTCATGGGCAGAATAAAGTGTTCTATAGCAAGGACTATTTCAAAAATCAGGCCTGGTGTGACAAGGCCATTGTTGGGACAGTGCCCATCTAGAATATTAGGATTTTTATGACAATTGTGAACAGCACAGTTCTATTTAATTTATAGATAATTTGAGTGGCGAAGCAGCTAATTACGTTTGGTTTGCACTACAGTTACCGGCTACAGAAAGAGCCTGTGTTGTCAACTTTCTATTTCACTGCCAGGAACATTTAAATATTTGAACCAGTTATAAATGTGGGAAAGTATTTGCCTAACTTCTTGTTAGCTTTGTTCTTTGTCTTCAGCCATTTCAATTATAAACTGCATACAAAAATAGCGTGTACATAATTTTTGAAGAGCAGTTGCCTGTTTTTTTTCACCTTTGCAATAAATGTGCTCAAAAGTTAGATACACAGTTTGTTTACTTGATCCTCATTCACTCTAGAACGAAAAAGGTTGGTGTAATTTTCAGACATATTTAACAGTTGACATGCTCTAATGTAGGATAATATGTTGTGTGTTAATAATTGAGGATAACATTGTGGTAAGGCAAGATATGTGATTATTGAAAATACCAAGCATAAGCAATACATTCCAATGCAATACTGTGCTAGCAGTACAGTATGACAAAAAAATCAGTTTCATTGTTTTTTTTTTTTTATTTAACTGTAAAATGCATGAATAAGCATGATTAAAATACTGCTTTTTGTTCTCCCCTGTGTCAGTGCCATTGGATATTAAACTCTGTGAGAACCTAAACCCACTTAATGTCACATATTCGTTCTGCACGGAAGATGGAAGTTTCCAACAGCACTACAGTGGTTTCTTTACCACCACGCACAATGATATAGTATAACACGTGCAATTTTCAAAGCTGTTCTTTCATCCCGATGAGTCTTTTCATCAACTGCAGTGTGCATCATAAGTAATCTGGAATGAAGGCAGTGCCTTTGTTACCCTGGCAACTTTGTTTGGATCACATAATCTGCAGAGCCATGTGCATTGCTCCATTGTCAGAGCTGAAAGTATTAAACGCAGGACCATGGCCTTGGTACGATAATTATGCCGTCCAAGAGAAGACGAGGGGGCATTTTGCCTTTCACTCACCAAAAGCTTGGAATTTATTACATCTTCAAAGAGAGTGAATGGAGATGCAAAACCATTCAGTCAAACGTCTCCTTTGTTGGAGGATGACAGTTACATTTTTTGAAGAGCAGAAAAAAATGATAGTTATACAACTGCAGTCTCCCACTGTTTCCCAACAAAAAATACTAAGGAGAGGACATGGTGTTTTTTTGACAATGTGTTACATGAATTGGAAATATAACTTAAATGTGTGAAAAGTATATATACATAATACATATGTATATACGTACATATGGGACACAGATCATTATGATGAAGACACCGCTTGACTGACATGATTCAACTGCATCTGAATAATCTATTCACTATTCTCTGCATAAAATAGGTCATATTTGAAGGTTAGCATAATTAGAGTACCCAGAGCAGGGAATAGTTACATTTTTGCATGTGTTCTTATTCTTGCACACCTGAGTTCCACCTCCTGAAATTGAGACAGTCTTCCACTGTCTCAAACTCCACAGGGGACTGCTGACATAACTCAGTCTTAGTAATCTGTAAGTAAGATACTTTCATTTCAATATACCACAAGAACATGTCATATCTACAGGGATATAATCTCCAGTGATTATATTTGATTTGAGGATTTATAAACTCTTTTCTAAATATTTATTTAAAAGTTTTGATGAGCAGAACAAAATCCAATCCAATAAACTAAACCCCTGATTACTCATGACTTCAGATTCAAGAGTGTATAGACAAAGGATGGGCATATCGTTGGTTTTAATCTTTTAGCATTTTGCTGAAAATGAGGTAATGTGACCGGAATTGCTCATCTTCAGTTTCAAGATGCAAGGCCAGTACTGATCCTAACAGACAAATGTAAGACCCCCAGAGCCAAACAGCATGAAACTTACCAGACTACCAACACTATTTCTCACTAGGACCCTGTGGAATTTGTGAGGACATGGCTACCTCCAAGCACAGTTCATGTACACTATGGAAATGTGCTGGAGGCTGGTCTGAGCTGTGACATCGGATCATTCTGCACACAACAGTTCCATGAGATTTGGGTCTCTTGGAATGACAGATGTCTTCTCCTGCCCTGTGACAGTGCTGCTTCCATAACTTTAAATTTAGAGAGGCAAGTTCAGTTGAACTACCATCTGTCAGGAGACATTTTGGTGACATCCAATCTGGAATGAGATCTGTGGCGGACTGATGGATAAATGTAGCCTCATGTGTGCTGTCTGTGTGTTTGGAGACATGGAGGAAGTTCTCAAAGTTTATTCAGGCAATCAAATGCAATGTATGTCATCACATGACTGCTTTCCAATCTGGGTTACAGGCAAGGCCCCTTTTTTGACCTCTATCCCACATTCAAAGCCAGCCAGTGGTTACTGTGCTGCACAGAAAGGAAGAAGGGTTCCAACGCGATCAGTTTATTCCTGAGACCTGTCAAATATATAATAACAATAATAACAAAAATTATATATGTACAACAGACAGTTATTCCCATAAGAAACAGCTTTTCAAATATTCCACCTCCACTCCATCTGACTCCGCTGGCCTTGTAGTAGATGCATGAACTAACATTTTCTCCTAGAAATTTTTAATGCTGTCCCCATGGGCTTATATTTATATCCACCCTCATGTATATCATTTACATTTGACAGACACAACAGTGCTTCATACTCATATATATATATATATATATATATATATATACAGTATATGAAAGAGAGAGATTATACTATACATAAAACTATGAATAATACATATAAATATATATTTTCTTTCTACATTAATTGTTCCATTCAATTGAACCATTCAGGATCCTGCTGTGGTGCTGTGAGAAACCCACATAAAAGAAAGGTTTCATTGCAAATGGAAGGATTTACTATACCACAAGTCTCTATTTGAAAATAATAAAACATAGTGGCTATTTTGACATATTATAAGGTCAGAGGAAACATCACAATAGTCTCTAAAAGGTTTTTGTTTAGTAACCTGCTAACAGTAGTACTGCATGAATTTCTGGTGATGCGTTTAACCTTATGATATGGTATATGTATATGGTTCCAACACCATCATCAAGTTTGCAGATGACACCACGGTGATCGGCCTTATCAGTGACAACGATGAGACAGCCTAGAGGGAGGAGGTAAAGCACCTGGCAGCATGGTGTGCTGACAGTAACCTGCTCCTTAACACAAAAAAGACGAAGGAGCTCATTGTGGACTTCAAGAGGAAGAAAGGAGGCACGCTTGACCCCATCCACTTTAACGGGATGGCTGTTGAATGTGTCTCTAGCTTCAAGCTCCTGGGGATCCACATTTCAGAGGACCTGTCCTGGACCACCAACACCTCCAGCCTGGTCAAGAAGGCTCACCAGCGCCTCTTCTTCCTGAGGACACTAAAGAAAAACCATCTCTCTTCAGCAATCCTGGTGAACTTTTATCGCTGCGCCATCGAGAGCATCTTGACCAGCAGTATCAGTCTGGTATGGGAACTGCTCGGTTTCAGACCGCAAGGCTCTGCAGCGTGTGGTGAAGACTGCCTAACGCATCACAGGGTCTCTGCTTCCGGCCACTGAGGACATACAGAGGATACGCTGTCTATGTTGAGCCCGAAGCATCATCTAGGACTCCTCCCACCCAGCTCATAAACTGTTTGTCCTCCTGCCCTCTGGGAGGGGCTTCAGGAGCCTCCAGTCCAAGACCAGAAGGTTCAGGAGCAGCTTTTTCCCCACAGCTATCTCCTTATTGAATTCTGCTCCCGGCTGACTTCCCTATACTACTATGCACATCTCATTGCCCCTCACATCCTTATCCCCCTGGCCGGGACTGATTGTAATACATTTACCACCTGCACTACTAGAAGGTTATCTGCACTTACAGTAATACTATATCTTGACACAGTTGCTTACTGTAGCTTATACTGCACTATTCTTTGACCCATTCAGAGCTACTGCACATGCCATCAGTCTGTTATTTGTAATCTGTAATCCAGAACCATTGTATATATTATACAACTGTAAATATCATAGCATATATTATATACACTGTATATATCACTGTATATATCTATCTGTAAATTTGTCCATAACTACTGACCTCATAATGTACATATCACATTGTATATATCCATCTGTACAAAAAATGTCCATAGCAGTGATCTTATACTGTACATACATATAACTGTAATATATCCTCTGCACTTGCTGCTTACTGCACTTCTGGTTAGATGCTAACTGCATTTCGTTGCCTTGTACTTGTTACATGTGTAATGACAATAAAGTTGAATCTAATCTAATCTAATCTAATGATATAAAACTGAAGTAAACATAGCTAAAACATCATACTTAAATGATGACAGTCTCCCCCAAGTCACCACACTAGTCACTTTTGTACTTTTCAATGATTACGATGGAAGCAAATCCATTGTGCAATTTAACTGTAACATCCCTCCCCAAAAAAAGTATCATATTGCATGTGTGTATGTGTGAATTGATTGACTGTTCCCTTACCCAACTCCTTTGTCCCTGACAATTTAGGTCTGATAGTACACAACTGGCTTTCAAGTAGAATGGCTGTTAATCTGACTCTCTGATTCAATGGAATAATGGCTTACCATATGTTGAATATGTGGGAAAGACCTATAGGAATGTGGGCTGCCACTTCACCCAACCAGATGAGCTTTGAGCCAGTGAGTCATCACAAGCTTCACCTCATACACAGCTGAGTTTTTCCTCTTGAAAAATGAGGTTATTTCTAATTATATCACCATGTTCGTGCTCCTGTTGTCCTATCAAATGGATTGCAGTAGGCATCACAAGGCTTGCCTGTAAGCTGCTTACACACACTGTTTGATCTATTATTTATGTAATGCGTACATGCATATTCATTAAGGTGGTTTGAGGGGTTGTTCCAGGTGTATGCTGTACTAGAGCAACCCAAAATTGTCCAGTCATGTTTCCAGCCAATTGGGTCCTCCATTTCTGTACGTTAGCCTAAGACGGTTCTCTTTCGGTCAGCAAATATACCTTTATGTCCCTGCAGAGTGTTAGGGGTGGACACAGTTTTCCTGACATTTTTTTCACTACTGAGATGAAAACGTGGTATAGTGGTTAAGAAACAGAGGTAGCCGTTTCAAGTCCTGGGTCTAGCACTGCTGGCTGCCATTGAACACTTGAAAAAGGCTTTACCTACATTGCTTCAGCAACCATTCAGCTGTGTAAATAGCTAAAATGTAGTTTTCTTGCCCTGGAGAAACTGTGTCTGCTATGAAAATAATCAAATAATAATTATTTGCTGACACCCTAAACCTCAAAACATACATGGCATTAAAGCTAAATCATATGTGGACAACAATACTGCAGTTGCTACAAAGAAAATAACTTAATAAATGGTTGATTTTCCTTCATTTCTATACAAAAACAGACAAAAGAGACAAAACCCAGAGTTCAGTAAAGCATTTATTTGAGGATTTTGTTATCTCTACGAGAACAAAATGTCATTTGCCTTATCTATTATGCATTGCATTATCTTTTATTTTATTTTTTATTTGTATTATCTTTTTATGCTGTTATATAAAATACAGATTCAAGTCTGTTATGTAACCTTCATTATTATTACTATTATTATTATTATTATTATTATTGATGTTATTGTATGCTGTACATAACCCAGGACTATGTGATGACACTATGAGTGCAGCATGGAAAGTATTTTTTTCCAGAACGGTTTTGGCTACATTTCGATGGCTCCTTACTGGATGTCATTAATATGGTTCTCTTTACCCAAAAATTTAGTGCACACAGAAATTATATGTATATGATAGGACACTGAACTAAGGCAGGAGTAAATCACAGAGATATGCATAAAATAATGAGAATTCATACTGAAAAAAGCATGATAAACACCTCTCTAACAACCCCCCCCGCCCCAAAACACACACACACACACACACACACCCATCACCCACACAAGGCCAAGTCACAGCACCAGTGTTGCTGTTGCATTGTGGGCGTGGTTGTAAGCTCTGTGCCAGCCTATATCAGACACCATAACCAAGGTCACAGCAGCCTCTCACAAATTACAATGAAAGATAAAACTGCACGACCAATACAGTGAGCAGAATTCCATTCCATGATGATTGTGGACTGCTTCTCACATGTTGTTTGCAGAAAAATGCTACACCAGCCCTGTTTCCATGAAAAACATACTTACCTTTCCAAATACTGATATAGTATAGGCCAAGATACAGTGTAATCATGATGTGCACTGACCTTAACTCTGAATAACAATTTTAAGATTTAGGTTTCTTAGTTACACAATCTTTTCATAACATCCATTAACTGCTGATGTCAAAGTATTGTGTAACAAACACAGTCTAGCACACTAAGTAGTGCTTTCTATTTGTTTTTTTTTTTTCAAATTTAGAACTAATGAAACTGCTGATGCACTGAATCTGAACCATAGATATTCTATCATGAAATACCACTGACGATTCCTTTCAATCACTGAGGGTTACTTCAAAGCAGGGGGGATAATTCTTTGTAAACCTGATACCTAATTCTTGGTCCTTCTGTTAAATGGGCCACAAGAATTCAATTTACATAATTAGAAACAAATAATTAACCGATCACAGCTTTGAAACTGTGAGTTACATTGATCTTTTAAATTCATTTGGATAGTCAGGCAACAAATTACTCTTCAGATGAGACAAATGTGCTTCTTTAAATTAGGCAGTTGAAGAATTTAGACAGTGCATTAACTGCTTTCTCATGTAGGCCTACAGCCACTAACGTTATTGCAACAAGCATTCTTCAGGCTACCATGCAGTCGTTCTGCATTTTAATTTCAGTATCTGTTAAAAAAGTTTCTTAGAGGATACTGTTAAATATTTCCACATTAGCATATTATGTATAATGTGCTTATTAGCAAGTTAGGATACTGTTAGTTCATAGCTCATTAATCAATTGCTAAAACCAAAGAACATCTCAAACGATTCAGAAACTCTAAGATGTTTTATGTATTGGATTTCACTTCTGTTACATCAGTTTACCATACATTTAAGTGAAGTCAGTCCATCTTAGAGATATGTGAACCTTTTTCCAATCTGTCTATGTGTTAGTTCACAGGAATAGTTTGGCAAGGGGAAGACTGATACTGAATAGTGACTAATAAACAGAATTCTTTCTGGAAAATAAATGAAAACAGTTTAGTTTGGACAGAGCAGACCCACTTACGAGTTCGCATTTTTTTAGAGTCTACGGACATTTGCTGGGAAACAAACCCCACTAAAGTCATTTATGACTACATAAAACAGATATCATAAGGAACAGGTCAGATATAATTCAGTGGGGATTCGTTTCCAGGCAAAGATTAATAGGATTTACTTGAATGGATTTGACAAGGGTATTTACAGATCTGTGGTATTTATATGGGCAGTATAATTTTTGATTTGGAATCTGAGGAAGGGGTCAGAGTAGGTCATTATGCTTTGTCAGAAGGCAGACACAGTCCAATGATCCTCAGTGTCTCTTCACTTTGTAGCTGTGACCGAGGCTTCTTCTAGGGTGCTCAAAGACAGACAGAATGAGGAGGGACTGTTGAAAGCAAAGGCTAATAAGGTCAGTAATGCTGACAAGAGGAGCAAGAAAGCACAGAGAGTGATAGAGAGAGTAGAGAGAGAGAAGTGAGGAGGTGTTAGATGGAGTCTAAAAACTGATTAACCTACTTGGGCCGGAGTTGACAGCCCATAAGAACTATGAGCAACGCCTCTAAACAATGCTCTTTCGACACCAAAGTTTATGCAAACCTTGGAGTTTGAGAAAAGAGGTGTCTTGGCCTTCTGCAGGTCTCTGTCAGTAGGCCATATCCACTCAGGCAAGACCAATTCTAAACACTGAAGGTGTAGCCAATCAGGTGTTAGCAGAATGGGGAATAGCTGCTCTGCAGAGCAAACGAAGGTGGACCATCAGGTCCCACATAGAAACGAATAGCCAATTCTTAATGTAATGGCAGGGGCCCCTAGTAGACATTGCACAGATACCTGGGAAAGAGGTCAGGGGTGATGTTGTGGAGAAGTCTTGCCTCAAACAGCTGACACAAGCAGGTGAAGGCATGCAGGTTTTTTGTACTAGCAAAGGAAAAAAAGGATTCTGGTCCCTGAGGGTCTGAAAACTCATCCCATCCCAAATCTTAATCAAAAACAATCAAACTAGAGAGGTTGACAGTTACAACTGAGGCTGCAGAAACCATTCACTGTGGAAAAAAGGATGCTTTGAACCAACCTTGATGTTTTCAGACATCAGAGAAAGCTCTGTCCTTGGGGAGGGGAATGTTTGAATTTTTATGTTGTCAGTCTCTGAGCACTTCTCCGATGAGCCATCATGATTTTAGCTCTATGTGTCATGTGACTACAGATATATTTGAGCTAACAGGGAAAACATTATCACTGATAGCCCTGCAGCAGCTCCACTGTGGTATAAATCTTGACTGTGTATACTTTGGTGACAGGTTAATGTCCTTTCTGAATGCCTGAATGACCACCACAGAAAGTTTCTCCATCTGCACTGAGGATGCTCTTGTCGACTGAACCTACTGACGTCTGTGGGAGGAGATTTCCGTTGGTGGAGATATGGGAACCATTCCTGACATGTTGCTTCGCGGATATGCCACTGCTACATCCCACAATCCCGTGGGAATAAAGCCACTGTGCTGGCCGCTGGGCAAATAGCACCGTGGAGAGGAAAATAATCTCCTGTCACCAGTGGTTCAGCCCACTAAATCCCCAACCTCCGCAGCTCTGACCCATCTACTCTGACGTCAATGCAGGGATTAGGTTCTTTTCATGCCCCCCCCTCTCCCCGCCCAGAACCAGAGCTTGTCTTCCACAAACTCGGCAATTATGCACCCTGTCTGAGGAGTTCTGGTTGAGAGAGCCGCGCTGGACGCCCCTGCAGGCTCATCCACAAAGTAAATCAATCAGCAAGAGAGTGGTTTCCCTGGCAGGGCATCCGAAGCTGTGATCCCGCAGCCGTGGCGACCGGATGCTCTGCGAATGCCAATGCAGGAGGAGGCGACTCCGACAGCGCTCACGTGAGGCACGGCACGCAAAGAAGAGAGAGAGAGAGAGGACAGCGGACGCCACGGCGTGACAGTGCGATGGGGAGCATAAGGACTGGATTAAAGGAGGGTATGACTCTCCTGGGGTCCACCTCAGGCAGCAGCTGAGAAAACAAAGTTACATAAGATACGTGCGCTGGAACCCTGTCCTGACATGACGACAGTAAAAATGTGTTGTGACCCCCAGCACAAAATGGCACAAAACTTTCCAGTAAAAAATACATCATCAAAAAGACTAAGCTTACAGGACAATACGAAGGTATTATTATTATTATTATTATTATGGAATAATAATACAGGAAATATGAAATTCACATTCAAAGGACAATCTTTACATGCGAGCTGTAGTCTGCCAGGGACAGAGCCCATGGAATCATTACATGTGCTGCCAGGCTGGATCTATGTAAAGGCAGTTCCAGCTTTTAGAATGTAACACACAGCAGTAAACCCCATTGTAAACCGCATCATTGCTAAGTGAATCCCATTTTCCCATAGACACAGTGTTATAATTTGGTGGTTACATTCCTTTAACCACCAAATTATTACAGGCTAGAAATACATATGCAAATATATTGTTATTTTTAATATTCATGTTTGCATACTTGAATATATAGTAAGGATGTTCTACATTATTAATATACTTTCTCATACAGTATAAATATTCAGTATTATGACACACATTGCTTTACAGTTCCAGAATCAACATGCTAAACTATAGGATGCAAATCATGGCCTTCAGACCAGCATTTGACAAGGCAAACAAGCCAAAACATGCACACATAAAAGGATACAATAAATCTCCCCAAACTCCCTCTCACAAGTTTACTGAAAGGAATCAACCAAAAAAAAGACAGAGCACATAACTAAAACCAAGACCCCCAATCAGAAAAAAACTTGAGCCCTATGATTCCCAGACTGTCCGTGCAACATGAATTTCCTCTTGTGTACATAGGACAACACTGAGGGATTCACTGCAATTCAGAGAATGGCGATCTAAAAATTCCACCCTTGGAAATAACAGATGACTTTAAAAGCTGATGACTTTAAAATGGCACTACATCCTGTCCACTGTGAGTCTGTTGAACAGTCAATGAAAAGGGAATAAAATGTAATCTCTGTTTGAGAGGAGATGTATTCATATTGAACAGATATATTGAGCACACTACAAGATGATAAGGTCTTCACAATTTTAAATTAAATTGTCTGCTTAAGAAGTCATAGAGTAGGGAGTAATGCATGGATTAATTGTCTGCCCAAGATCATATCAAACCTTAAGGAGTCCATTTGTAATCATCAGTAGTGAAGAAATACAATTATTGAGCATAAGCTCTCAATACTACTTAGTGGTTCTATTCTAATTAAAGGCAGCATTGCTGGTTATAGAAAAACACACTCCCACACTTTTGACATTTCTGCCTTTTGGATGAAACAGCAAATCAAGGTCATGATTCCCTCTGTTCATTAATGTGCACACTGACTCCCACAAACCTAAATAACATCATGTTGTTTTTGTTTGTTTATTTTTGTTTAACAGTCATGATTGGCAGAAGTGGCTATAGAAATGGAACTGTCCTTCATTCACTGACTTAGACTCCCCCAGAAAAAATAGCAGTATCTTGTTTTACCAGTAGATGGAGAAAGCAGAGAAGTCACAGCACATGGATGGTGCTTTTTTTGGTTCCTGTGATGACTCTCTCCACCTGACCACCTCTGATAAAAGGCCACAGTGCTAAAACAAGCACAGGATGTAATGATGGGTACATGTGCAGCTGTTCTTTTAACACACACACACACACACACACACACACACACACACACACACACACACACACACACACACTGCACTGCATTGGTAACCATTTTTTGTACTGGTTACACTAACCATCTGACAGTCAACACACAGCCTCCTTCTACATGATGATGCTAAAGATGTGAGGTAGTGCACTGTTTTGTCTTGATTTAACCACATGCATCTCTTCCAACCCTTGACAAAGATGTCAAGGCAAAGATCAAATAAGAAAAGGGACAGAAAGCAGGATCAACAGGCCTGCTAACCACAGCCAAAATATCAAAACCAGAGAGACATCAGGTTACAACAGCTCTGCTTTTTCAAAATCCTTTCAAAAGAATGAGTTCTTGTTATCATCTCACAATAATTCATTTCCTTGATTTCAGGGGCGGATTACTACGGATGTGGGTTGTCATAACAACACTGCATGGTATTTGAAATATGAAAATTAATATGGCAATAATGATCATCTTAATAACCACAGTGGTAATTAATGGTAATGAATGGTATTTAAATAATAATGGTAATCATGATGATAATTCTAACTGCCTCCATTATAAAACTGCTATAAAACAGTGCATTTATATAATACATTCAACACAATATCAGTGTTTTTAATTTAATTCTTTGAACAAGAATGCTGCCTTTAATTAATGGTATAGGTATTCTACTAGTACTCTATGCCATTCACAGACACATCTCCTTTCTACACTACTGGGATAAACTTGCACTCTGTTGGTAGTGAACAGTGATATAAATGCATGTGCAGTCTCAAGACAGTGATGGTGTGCTTACATGGTCTAACATCAAAATGAATTTTGGTCGCACCATTGAAAAGTCTTTCGCCCCTGACTTTGTTATAAAATACATTTTGTGGCGTTTTGTCACCGCTGCATTCCTGTGACACACAGGTGACGACCATTGGTGTCAAGACCAATGGGCCTTTTTATTTTTAGGTCCATTGCATCTGCACATTCCAATTTGTTTTTGTTGGTGTTGTCTTTTATATTTTTGAGACCTGTGACACAACAAAAATGAAAAACATAAAAAGCACCAATTTGTGCAAGGATACAGTGATGGATGACATAGAAGTAACAGCAGAAAGATTCAAAAAACATTTTCAGTCACAACATGCATGCAGAACATTTTCCGCTTAGAAACACCTTTCACCCGATACAGTATAAGTGTAGAATACCATCACTTTAATAGTGTTTTTGAAAAAATTCGGATTTTCTGCCATCTGAACAGCCGTGACCAGAGCTATATAATGGCTACTGCACTATCATGGTCCCATTTGTCCTTTTACTTTGTTATCTGAAATATTGCCTTTGAATTTGAGGCTATACTATGGATGTCCAAAGAATAAAGATCATTTCAGAACCTCACATCTGATGTCATACGCATGATATCTTGAGCTTTATAACTGCAAGGTGTTGCATCAAGAAAGCTCTTTGATCTCAAAGCCGCATAACTTGAACAAATTTCATTGTTTGTAATACTATTGCTCTAGGTGATGTGTTGTCATTGTATAATTGTTCTTCTTTTTCATTTCATGTTAAACCAGTTACTTGTGTTTTCTTCCCATCTATGCACTTTGTGAAGCACTCCTCCTTAGGAATGCTATATTAAATTAAGTTTCATTAAGTGATTTATGCATTGATTACAGGATACCCCATGTAACTGCAGGAAAATGGGTGTGACTGCATGTGGCTTGATGAGAATAACACTGGAACATTGCTGTGGCCAGAACAGAGCCCTGATCTCAGTCGAGAGAACATCTTTGGGATAAACTGGAGCGCAGAATTAGGGCAAGGCCATCTCTCTTCAGTAGTGGAATTTACTGATGGTTTAAAGGAGGAGTGGGGCACAATATGACCAGCCTTCTACCATAAATTAGAAGACAGCCTTGACACAGTCAATGTAGGGCCAATATGCTATTCATTACTTGGACTAAAGACATGTTTTATTCATAACTACCCATGTCCCATGACTTTTGGTAGGAAGTAAGTCTGTGGAAGGTGTGTGTGTATGTGTGTGTGTGTGTGTGTGTGTGTGTGTGTGTGTGTGTGTGTGTGTGTGTGTGTGTGTGTGTGTGTGTGTGTGTATGAGACATCACAGGAACCAAACAAGCATCCATGTGCTGTGACTACTCTGCTGGGCTTTTCTTTCACCATCTACCAAGAAAACAAAGTAAAACAATTAAAACAAAGTAAAACAGGGGGTGGAAAAAAAAATAATAATAATAATCAAACTAAAATGGACTTGAAGTAGCTAAATTTCAATTAAAAAGAAGTCCACACATTATCCAATATTAAGGTTAGCACAAATTACCAATATGTTTCTGTAATTAAATATGTTTTAAGATCAAAATTTTAATATGCCAGTTTCTAAAGCAACATGCAAGGTCTAACAGATTTTGAAAGAGATAAAATAGTTGGTGTCTGAAATGCAGGTTAGTCAGCCACAGAAACTGCAGAATTACTTAATGTGTCAATGAGAACAGGTTATTTGATGGGTCTGATTATTACTCTGCATATTATAATTACGGCCAAGGGATACCAAGCCATTTTAGGTGATCGAGTGCTCCTATGGTCCAAACATTGTTTCCTCAGAATGTTCCCATACTGCAAGATGATAAAGCACCTATACACATGAACACAAGACTGAAGTAGTACTCCTTCCCTGGCCTTTGCAATCACTATCACTCAATCTAAACATCATCAAATCTTTATGGGAATTTCTGGATCACAGAGTGCAGTATAAATTTCCTCCTCCTTCATCTCTCAAAGAACCTGAGGCTTTTTTCTTGAAGAATGGTCCAGTATCACAGAATAAGCAGTCTAAAACTTAAACCGACATGGTTCTGAAGGCAAAGGGCAGCACAACTCCTCATTAGTTAATAATATAATAATATTGTTTGGTGTTTCCGTTATGATTGTTTTGTATATACATATATACACACACATAATGTTCTGTGTAAAAATACAAAACACTAAACCACTGCATGTGAGAATCTTGGCACATACTAACATGCTAGGAAAGGTTCTTTTATATGATGGCGAAGGTCTCATACTGTTTTTTGGCAGTAAAGGGAGGCTGAGTCGGAGCTCTCAGGTTCTCCATTAGCCTTTCTGTTTGATAAAAAAGCAGGACATGGATGGTCACTGGTCATTTTGGACTATGACACCCTGGGCTGAGCGGGAGTGCTGTCAATCATTCCTAATGCTGACCTCCTGAGAAATAGCCTACCGCTCAGGCCACAGTAACATACACACACACCCTGTAAGCATTTCATCAGTTACTGCAACGGTAAGGGAATTCCAGAAATAGCGCAGCTGCCGCGACAACATGGAGCTGTGATGGAGACCTGGAGAGAACTCAATCTTGCACCTTCAATCTGAGCTTTTCACACATGATGCTCCCAATGAGTCCAATGTGATCTGTCTGTACGAATGGCCATAAAAAAGACCAAGCTGACTCAGATCTGCTAAAACTGCAAAACCACAAAGCACTGCTATATATCTTCTACTAACCACTACATAAGTGAGACCATATTAAAACATATGGAGGAGGAAGGTGGAGGGAAAAGGATATGAAAAATCTAATCAGCTATCACAGCACATCTGGCCTCTTTGCCAGGGGTTAGAGAATAATGTTAAGCTTTTTCCAGATTTGCCCATGGCTTTTACAAATCTTTTTGATTTTGATTCTCTCTAGAATACTGTTCAGCACTTGGCAATAACCTGGGTTGAAAAATGTGCTATGTAACATAAATGTTGCTGTTGTAAATGTATTTTAAACAGAAAAGAAAAAAAATTAAACAGAAGTAAATTAATAATTGATAAATACAAACTTTACACAGGAGCTCTTCCTCATATCCTGTTCCCACTTATGCTTGGCTAATCATTACTTTTAACAATTGCAAAAGAGATGGTTAGTTACGAAGTGAAAATGATTGTATGACAGACTGATAAAAAGTGTGCAGGATATATTTTATTACTATCATTAGAAATATTATACCATTTCTCTCTCTTGGAAAAAGTGTTTTTGTATTCCAATGATTACAACTCAGCTCAATTTTTTTAAGCCCCAAACTGAGATTAAGAAGCAGGCCGACAGCCCGGAAAGCATCTTTCAAAATCGTACGCTGGCAGGAAACCAATGACAAAAAACACAGGTGTGCGCAGCATTGAACTCAATGCTTTATGGAGAGTGCACCTGAGACTGCAGCGTTCCACTTTCTCTGCATCTTAGAGAAAGGTAATCTTTCATCCTAACGGCTGTGAAAACAGCCTCAACACCGCACATGCTCAGAGGGCATAGCCAACTTTGCATCCTGCCACATGTTCCATGGCATCCAAACTCCATAACCAATCTCAATAGGAAACTACATTTACAGCTTAAAAAGAAATGAAGAGATTACAGTACTTTGAGAGGCTCATTCGAGGACAGCAGTGGCTTTTAATCCTTCTTTTTTTTTAAAGTGCAGATTCTCCTGTTTCAACTTGCGTCACGGAGAGATGTTCTGTTTTATTACTCCAAAAAAATTAAACAAGTACATTTCAACCTAGAGGTGATGACATTCTCTAACATGGGGACTGGTGCCCAAACTAAAAAGCAATAGATAAAGACAGACTTTTTAACAGTTTTTGCAGTTCATTTCATGTGTGGTCTATATTGACGACAATACAAAAATCCTAATTTGTTCTATAATTTATGGATTATGGTGCTGAAGTAAATATGTATTTAGTTTGCTTTTTAAAAAACAATAAATTAGCACTCAAAGTCATGACTGGCTCCTGAGTGGCTCAGACAGTGGCACAGTTCCTACCACAGACAGATTTTTTTTTTTTTCAAATAAATTATGTGATTTTCAAAATGAAATAAAAATGTGATAAACAGAAGGCTGATTTGCTGTGTTGAATTTGAATTTCAATGTTCCTGTGCACCCCAAACGATCTATGTCCGAGCCCATAAGTTTGGAGCTTCTCTTAGTTTAGGTGAGGGGAATCAGATGATGTTAAAGTACACTCAGAATGTCCACCTATCACACTGATCACTCCCAAAGTCCATCTCTTATTATACTGAAGGAATTCAAATTCAATTCAGTCAATTCAAGAAATCAACTGAAATTCATTTCATTAATTGCAAAATCTTCGTGGAAAATACAGGAATATTTTCAATTCATAAACTGAATTTCAATTAATTCCCTGAATTGAAAAGGAACTGACCCCAGCTCTGGTAGATACCATTTTTAAATCTCTGTATGACTCAGGCGGGGACTGAAGCCGGAACTGATTCATTTACAAAAGAGTGGACTTCAATCGCAGTTTTTTTCTTAGTTCTAATCCCACAATATTAAAGCAAATGGCAAATGAAACCGAACAGGACGCTTACTTGAATGCATGTAAAGCATTTTATGTAACAACTGAGCGCTGTGCTTTGTCATAGGTCATTGACTGGAGGATGGGAGCACCCCCCTGCCCGCCCCCTTTCCCGACCTCACTCCCCACACCCCCTTCATGTCTGTATCTATTCTTTCTTCCTGTGACTCAAACCCAGCTGTCACAGGCAGACGGTGACAGAATGCAGGAAAGCCTTATTTCATCTCAAATTCTCGGCCTTTTATCTCCCGATTAAAGCTGTCACGGCTGCTGCAATCCGTGGCCCACGGACCATCTTGCTTGATTATATTCTGCAGTCAGGTTTGAGACTTTGCACTGAACTGCGTGTGTTGTCTCACACTCTGCACCAAGACACTGGATGAGGCCCTTGAGTTTTTTCCACGATTATCCATGCTTGAGGAGAGGTTCTTCAGACATACCTCAAAAACGTTACAGTAAATAATTAGAGGAGCTCTTGACTTGGCCTAAATCTGTATGTGTCCGATATGAACAAACCCTGCTTCTCTCTCTTACCCAGCTCTGTAAAAACTATTCAAGTATGTCTTCTACACCAAAGGGCAATCTTTTCAGAGTAGGAGAAAATGTAATTACCAATAATAATAATAAATACCGTTGCCATGTTACTTTCTCCTTTCTGTGTACTTCCCCCTTGGTGCAGTCTGCGGTTTTGTTTGACAATCTGGTTAGGAATCCATCACTAACCTAGAGACTCGCCTCAAAATCATGTGTGAATGTCATTTTAGTATGGAAAGTAAACGTGACAACTGCCGTCATTACACCAAGTAAGCAGATATTTATCATTGGATAATTACATATTGACTGTTGCAGTAAATGTTGATTTGCGAGACATTTGCGAGTCTGAGACATTTAAGTCCTTGCCCTCTGTTCATTATCCTCATTTTGGCATTTCTTTTCCCCAGCATGTGGAGATGATTCTCGCATTCGCCATTCCAAATGACACAAAATCCACTTTAGATCATGTCAACAAGGAATTGTTTCTTCTCTGCTATAATGTCGAGTGGCATTTGTTGAGACACTCAAAAGATGGTAAACTAGCACATCCATCAAACACAGTAGCTGTGTTGCACACCTGGGTGCTATTTTTTTTTTTTTTTTTTGAGAATTGTTCTGAGAAGAATGAGCATTTGAGTGACTTGAAAGCTTCAATGACACTGAAAAAATAGACCTGGTTTCCAAATGCATGTGTTATTTAACACTGCAAACGGCAACAAATAGCTTATATAGCTATGGAGCACTAATCTATCCCATTCTATCAAAAAGTTATGTGTCCAAATAATAGTGGGACTGAGAAAGGCATGCTGGAATTGACACACTGTATTTGACAGACATTGTTAGCACTGACTTTGTTGAAATTTGAGGCAGTAAACCTGTTGTTCCTCACCGCTGTAGAGTGCACCATGTTCGGATGTAGCTGGAGCAGCAGAAGATTGTTTCCATTTCCATTTCCGTTTCCATTGTTTCCAGTACAGGAATGTTTCTTTTGCCATGGAC